>NW_026726612.1:0-39929 GCF_029784015.1 Lycium ferocissimum | reverse complement strand
CGGGTTCATTCTCCGAGGCGGGGCCGATAGGAAAAGTTCCGATTTTTGGGCGCATCCTGGCTTGGAATCGTTGGGGTTTCGAGCCCAATCAACTTCGGCCAGGGGTTGTATTCCACGACTGGTGGGTATTCGTGTTCTTCGCCGGTATGGCGGCTCCGTGGCCGGGACTGTGGATGTTTCATGCGAAGAGGCCACTAAGATTTCAGAGGTACTATCCCCGACTCAGACAGAGTGGTCGGAGTACTCAGTGTTAGACTCCCAGGGCTCTAGTTTCTTTTTCTAGAGAGGATGGATCATATGGTAGAGGCAGTGCACAGCCTAGGCGGGGTGACCACACATCTGGTAGAGGTGGTTCCCAGCCTAGTAGAGGAGGATCTCAGTCATGCACGGGTGGACATCATCCCGGTAGGGGAGGAGCTCAGTTGGGTCAGAGTGGTCATGGAGGTTCACAGGCTTGTGGCAGACGGTTTCATTGCTATGCTTTTCCTAGCATGCCAGAAGTCGAGGCTTCTGATATAGTTATCACAGGTAATATCTCAGTCTGTCACCAGGTGGCTTCAGTGTTATTCGACCTAGGTTCTACTTTCTCTTATGTGTCTACATATTTCTCTATAGGTTTAGATATGATTTGTGATCTACTTGACGTGCCTATACATGTATCTACTCCGATCGGAGATTCTGTTGTGGTAAATCGAGTCTATTGGTCTTGTACAGTTACATTTATGGGTTATGATACATGGGTAGACTTGGTGCTTCTTGATATGGTAGATTTCGATATTATATTGGGTATGAGTTGGTTGTCTCCCTATCATGCAATTTTGAACCGTCACGCTAAGACAGTCACTCTAGCTATACGGGGTATTCCTAGACATGAGTGGAAGGCCACTCATAGTCCCTCCCCGAAGAAGATTATTTCATTCCATCGAGCTAAGAAGTTAGTGGATAGGGGATGTTTGGCCTACTTGGCCCATATTCGTGATACCAGTGCTGACACTCCATCACTTGAGTCTGTTCCTGTTGTGAGCAAGTTCGCGGAGGTGTTTCCTACGAACTTTCCAGGTATGCCACCCGATCATGATATCGATTTCTGCATTGATTTAGAGCCGGGTACTCATCCTATTTCTATTCCGCCATATCGGATGGCGCTGGCTGAGTTGAGAGAGTTGAAAGAGCAATTAAAGGATCTTTTTAGCAAAGGATTCATTAGACCAAGTGTCTCCTCTTGGGGCGCTCCCGTGCTTTTTATGAAGAAGAATGATGGGTCGATGCGGATGTGTATTGATTACCGCCAGTTGAACAAGGTCACCATTAGAAAGAAGTATCCTATTCCCCGCATTGATGATCTATTTGACCAGCTTCAGGGAGCTTATGTGTTTTCCAAGATTGATTTGAGATCAGGCTATCACCAGTTGAAGATCAAGGCTGAGGATATTCCCAAGATGGCCTTTAGGACTCGTTATGGTCATTACGAGTTCCTTGTTATGTCTTTTGGGCGTACCAATGCCCCAACAACTTTTATAGACCTGATAAATGGCATTTTCAAGCCATACTTAGATTCCTTCGTCATAGTCTTCATTGATGATATTTTGGTGTATTTACGCAACAAGGAATATCATGAGAGGCACTTGACGAATGTACTTGGATTGTTGAGGGAAAACAAGATTTATACTAAGTTTTATAAGTGTGAGTTTTGGCTCGATTCAGTATCATTCGCGGGACATGTTGTGTCTAAAGACGAGATTATGGTGGATCCCAAAAAGATTGAGGCAGTCTGAGATTGGGCTAGGCCTACTTCAGTGATCGAGATCCGGAGTTTTGTGGGTCTCGCTAGTTATCATCGTCTGTTTGTGAAGGGTTTTTCTTCGATAGCTTCCCATTTGACTCGTCTTACTCAGAAGAATTTGCCCATTCAGTGATCCGATGAGTGTGAAGAGAGCTTCCAAAAGCTCAAGACCTTGTTGACTTCAGCTCCTATTCTATCTCTACCAGTTGAGGGGAAGGATTTCACCGTGTATTGTGATGCTTCGCGTATAGGTTTGGGTTGTGTTCTGATGTAGGATGGTAAGGTTATTGCCTATGCTTCAAGGTAACTGAAGGTTCATGAGAAGAATTACCCCACCCATGACGTGGAGTTGGCAGCAGTAGTTTTTACTTTGAAGATTAGGAGGCACTACTTGCATAGGGTCTACTGAGAGGTTTTCACCGATCACTATAGCCTTCAACATGTGTTCAATCAGAGGGATTTAATGTCACGACCCAACCCCGTAGGCCGCGACTGGTGTCCTAACTGGACACCCATACGTACCTACCTAACAGATCTGGCATACCAAATAGCTATTTCTGTTTAAATATACGTAAATTCATACAGACATAAAATGCGTCGCACGAACATACATATACATATATACATACTTAAACCTGTACAGAAGCCGTTAGGGCTATCATAGTAAACAGAATTACTCAGATCGCAGTCTCGTACTCACTTACCAGAACCGTGACAACCCACAACCCATAAACATGTCTACGGCCTCTCTAACATACGTAACGAGAATCGAAGACGGACAGGCCCCGCCGTACCCAAATAACCAAATGTACAAAGGTATATGAACAACAGAAGATATATACCAAAAGTATCAGCTCCGGATCAAAGGGAGCTCCTCAGACTGCAAACCGATGTCCTAAACTGGTGGCGTATCTCGAGGCGCGTCTGTACTGGGCGGCATGTAGGCGGCCCCGAAGAACAGTGGGGTCGCACGGGGTGTACCGAGTATGTAAAGCGGAAATATAACGTACATAACCGTAATCAGAGTCAAATATGTAAAGTCATAACAGACAGAATCGGATCCGTAGCGGAGTCAGACTTACAGAGTGTACAGACAGAATCATAATATGTCAGATCTAGGGGGTGTAGCTGACGAAGTTTCAATACGGACCAGAGGTACAAAATGTAGCTGACGAAAACACAACGCAGATCAGATGCACGGAGTGTGGTTATAAATCGTAAACATAGTCCGAGATACGAGGAGTGACGTACGGACTCTCGGACGGATCGAACTCGAAGTATGACAGACAGACCGAGTCCGAAACGGACGTACGCAATGTGACGATTAATTCTTTATCCAAATCAGAATCTCAAATCATGCATGCGAGTCATAAGCATATTCGGACATACATATCATATATCGATCCCGGCCCTTTAATAAGGGACGCGTATGAACCCGGCCCTCTTAGTACGGACGCGGTGGACGTACGTATCGTATCAAATGCCATCCCGGCCGCCATCCCCGTAATATCACATAATCAAATCATAATTAGATGTAACGAGATCCCGGCCCGCACATCCGAGGGACGCGTGAACAATGCAGTGGAAGTGCACGAATCACAGAACCTGGCCCGGGCGCAGTGAAGGAAGCATTGAGGCATCCACGAACAGATCAATGAGAAACCATATGCATACAGACCGACATACAGACTTAATGAAACTGAAACAGTCCAGAAGGTAGGTCAAATCAGAATTATCGGACAGTAGTCATAACAGATGCGCATACGTGTCATTTGGGATGGTGCGACAGATTATATCGTAATCGAGTGTCCGAAACGTTCCGTACGTCATACTATGCTATAAAGCTCATAAGGTCAGTCGTAACACTTATCATATGGTAGCAGAATAACAGCCAAGAGTTAACTATGAAAATCGAACAAAAGGAGTCAATTGTTGCTTTATAAGAACTATCAAGGTTTTGTGGGCCCACCTCGGACCCAACCATAGTGAAGCACGTAAATCATGGATAATAAACCTTAGGGAGTCGTCCATAATCATCTTAGAGTGTTCCGACTCCATTTATAGAAGTTAGGCACATATAGGCAATTTTGCCGACAAAAAGTAAAGGAATAATTCAACCTTACTGAATGATTTTGAGCTATTTTCAATCTCGGAGTATGAGAAGCGTAAGTGAGATCGAGGCTCGCTTTCAAGCCTGTTACATTCAGAACATGCCAAAGAATAAAGGGCAAGACTTTACATACCTTGATTTCACCTTACGCTCGTCCAATTTCAATTTCCGTTTCGTCAAAAATCTGCAAATGGTCACCTATTCCAGTTACTATTCATGAGAGTTAACATTTCAATCTTGGGTTTATACTTGTCTACCGAAGTTTCGGCAGCACCTCCCCTATAAATGTGACACCCCGAGAATTTAGCTCGGCCAGAACAATCAACAACAACCCAACAACAACACCAACAACAACAACAATCGCTACAAATCACAATATAACACAACTAGTCTACTTTTCGACATAATACAATGATTTTCATTTCGTCTTCACATTTTCAAATCAATACCAACATGCTCTCATTCGTCACTAATCAAGATCATTACAATATAATTCGGAAGCATTTCATAGCATTTCTACAATATGTTCTCAAGATATATGAAATATACCAACTTCCCACCAAAGCCATAATTCATCCAACACTTCTAAATTTTTGCATACTTATTCATAACGTGTTTCCATCTTCTAACTCCATTAACAATCATCATAATTTGCACTCTAGCAACTTAATTTCCATAAGGCCGTAAAATCATACTAAAACGACATAAGCTTCTACCTTCCATTTTTATGCCAACTAACGTCATTTTACCTTTATTTACATTGCGAGGATCACAACACACAACCAATATATTAAACAAAAATTGATTCGTTCCCATTCCAATTTCCATATACCACACGGCCACTACCCATTTTTTTTCAACTTCAACCAAACTCATTCAATTTTCATTCTCAATATGAACTCCACCCTACTCACAACTAGAATTCAACATAAATTCAACTCACTATAAATACACCACATATATACACACATTAAGAAAAATCCAAACATGACCTTATTCCTTACAAGTCAAGGTTATTCCCAAGTTTTTCAAATACGCAAAAATGCCGGATATAACATTCTCCCCCCCTTTAAAACATTCGTCCTCGAATGTTAAATTAGCCTTATAGGTTTTACAAACACTTCGGGGGAAGGTCTTCCTGCCAATCACATGCTCACACTTGATCGAAGTAATTGTAAGAGCCTTCACTTTCCAAGTCCTTCTATCATTTTCTGATATTGCGGTATTGGGGCTGTTCGAAATCCTAGTCTAGTGGTCCATACGATTTTAAATCGGATATAGGGTGAACGGAATATTTGTCAGAGTTGGAAGATCAGAAGTATGTCAGATGAAGTCGTATCCGAATCGAAGTACGAAGCGTAGCGAACGTAATCGTAATCATACGTTATATCAAACGGATTCATGATCGAGCCGGACGCACGAAGCATATCGGACGGACCCATAATCGTAGTCGATATACCGAACTATATCGAACGGATCCGTAACTTAATCAATCATATTGGAGTATGTCGGACAGATCCGTGATCAGAGTTAGACGTACAGAGAAATATCGGACAGATTTGTAATCAGAGTCGGACGTACAGAGGTATAGTAGACAGAGTTTTATTGAAAACAGGGACGCAGAAATTTGGCATACAGAATCACGATCAGAGGTACAGAATATAGTTGACCGAAACACAGTACAGATCAGACGCACATATTTTCCGAGAAAGATTAATAACATACCTGGGTCCACGTTTGGTGATGCCTCTGGGTCCTGCCGACTAGTCAAAGCGTATATGCGGTTCGAAGGACCGCTGGAACTGGGAGCTCCGCCGCGACCTCTGCCGCGACCGCCGGCGGCGCATACCGCCCCGTGGGGTGCGCGGCCACCGAAGGAGAAGACGAGCCGACGAAGTCGACCCGGTGGGGGTGGGTCGAGCCACCTAAACCGCCCTTGTACGGGCACTCCCTCACAATATGGTCTTGGCTACCGTAAAAATAACAGGCGCCCGTAGCGCGATAGCACTCCCCCGGATGGGGCTTACCACAATAAGTACACCGGGGCATAGGTGGCCTAGACTGACCCGGACCCCCCCCCCCCCCCCCCCCCCATTCGCGGCCTCGATGCTCGAACCCTGGCCGGCCCCAGACGGACCTGCATCATCAAATCGCCTACTAACAGACTGTGTATCTCGGCCTGACGGAGGGAAATATCCACCGGGCTGATACTGAGGCTGCCCGCCTCGGGAATCTCCGGAATACCCCGCAGACCTGGCCCTCTTGGGCGGCCTCCTATCACGATCCCTGCTGGCCTGATCTGCTCGATGGCGGTCCTCCATCCCTTGGGCGTAAGCCTGTAATCGGGCGATGTCCATATCAGTCTGCGACGCCATCGCCATACAACTATCAACCAGGTATCTGTCCGTACCCATCACATATCGGTGCATTCTGTCCTCCATATCGGCTACGATGGTAGGTGCATATCGGCCGTAGAATCAAACTCCAAATTATACTAACGAACACTCCGACCCTCTCGCTTTATCCAAAAATCTATCAACTCTCGCCCTCCGCAGCTCCGGTGGTAAAAAGTGGCGGAGGAAAGCAGCCGTAAATTCATCCCATATGGCTGGGGGAGCACTCTCACCCCTGGATAGCCCCCAGGACTCATACCAATTAAGGGCGACATCTCGTAACATGTGTGCAGCGAGCTCGATAGACTCGGTCTCCGAAGCCCCGACTGCCTCAACGAGCGCCGCATTCGGCCGGATAAAGTCATGGGGGTCCTCGTCGGCTTAGACCCAAAAACTTCGAGGACCACATGTCGGAAATCACGAACTCTCGTCAGCATCACGCCCGTCATCATCATCATCACCCTCTCCGCCCGCGTCCGCGAGCCTGTCCGGCCACTATCGTCGTCAACAACTGCACGGCCTCCCTCAACGTCCTGTCCTCAGTACCCGGCTGGGGAGCTGGGGGCGCTGAGGGACCTGCTCCAGCATCCCCTGGTGGTGGGGTGGCTGAACCTTCCGACTGGAGTACAATACCGGGCGTAGTCCGAGCACGAGCCCGTGTAACTCTCGGCGCCCGACTAGTCTCTCCTGCCACCATCTTGCCCTTCTGGGCAGCCGTTGCCTTCTTCGGAGGCATCACTGAAAAATACAATAACCGATCAGAAAAGAGTCATCCTAATATCACAGCTCTATCGCACGATCTAAGATTCAAGAAAGGGTAACATAACATCCTAGATGTCCTGTAGCCTCCTGCCTATAGATGTGGTGCACGACACACCGATAAACAGGACTCTACTAGACACGGCCTGCAGACATTCCGAGGACCGACCGCTCGATACCACTTTTGTCACGACCCAACCCCCGTAGGCCGCGACGGTGTCCTAACCGGACACCCATACGTACCTACCTACCGTATCCGGCATACCAAATAGCTATTTCGTTTAAATATACGTAAATTCATACGTACATAAAATGCGTCGCACGAACATACATATACATATATACATACTTAAACCCGTACGTGTCGTTAGTTATCATAGTAAACGTAATTACTCGTATCGCGCCTCGTACTCACTTACCGTAACCGTGACAACCCACAACCCATAAACATGTCTACGGTGCCTCTAACATACGTAACGAGAATCAGAAGACGGGACAGGGCCCCGCCGTACCCAAATAACCAAATGTACAGTGTATATGAACAACAGAAGATATATACCAAAAGTATCAGCTCCGGATCAAAGGGAGCTCCTCAGACTGCAAACCGATGTCCTAAACTGGTGGCGTATCTCGAGGCGCGTCTGTACCTGCGGGCATGTAGCGCAGCCCCCGAAGAACAGGGGGTCGGTTAAGGTGTGCCGAGTATGTAAAGCGGAAATATAACGTACATAACCGTAATCGCAGTCAAATATGTAAAGTCATAACAGACAGAATCGGATCCGTAGCGGAGTCAGACTTACAGAGTGTACAGACAGAATCATAATACGTCAGATCTAGGGGGTGTAGCTGACGAAGTTTCAATACGGACCAGAGGTACAAAATATAGCTGACGAAAACACAACGCAGATCAGATGCACGGAGTGTGGTTATAAATCGTAAACAGAGTCCGAGATACAGAGGAGTGACAGAGACGGACTCTCGTGACGAGATCGAAACTCGTAAGTATGACAGACAGAATCGTAGTCCGAAACGACGTGCGGGAATGTGACGTACAATCTTTATCCAAATCGAATCTCAAATCATGCATGCGCAGTCATAAGCATATTCGTACATATATATCATATATCGATCCCGCCCTTTAATAAGGGGACGCGGTAACGTAACCCGCCCTCTTAGTACGGGACGCGGTGGACGTACGTATCGCATCAAATGCCATCCCGGCCGCCATCCCCATAATATCACATAATAAAATCATAATCGATGTAACGTATCCCGGCCCGCACATCCGAGGGACGCGGTGAACAATGCAAAGGAAGTGCACGAATCACGTAACCCGGCCCGGCGCGCGAAGGAAGCATTGAGGCATCCACGAACGTATCATTGAGAAACCATATGCATACGTACCAACATACGGACTTAATGAAACCGAAACAGTCCGAAGGTAGGTCAAATCGAATTATCGGACAAAGAGTCGTACAGTATGCGCGTACGTGTCATTTGGGATGGTGCGACGCATTATATATCGAACGAGTGTCCGTAAACGTTCCGTACGTCATACTATGCTATAAAGCTCATAAGGTCGGTCGTAACACTTATCATATGGTAAAGCGTAATAACACAAGAGTTAACTATGAAAATCGAACAAAAGGAGTCAATTGTTGCTTTATAAGAACTATCAAGGTTTTGTGGGCCCACCTCGGACCCAACCATAGTGAAGCACGTAAATCATGGATAATAAACCTTAGGGAGTCGTCCATAATCATCTTAGAGTGTTCCGACCCATTTATAGAAGTTAGGCACATATAGGCAATTTTGCCGACAAAAGTAAAGGAATAATTCAACCTTCCGAATGATTTTGAGCTATTTTCAATCTCGGAGTATGAGAAGCAGAAGTGAGATCGAGGCTCGCTTTCAAGCCTGTTACATTCAGAACATGCCAAAGAATAAAGGGCAAGACTTTACATACCTTGATTTCACCTTACGCTCGTCCAATTTCAATTTCCGTTTCGTCAAAAATCTGCAAATGGTCACCTATTCCAAGCTTACTATTCATGAGAGTTAACATTTCAATCTTGGGTTTATACTTGTCTACCGAAGTTTCGGCAAAGACCTCCCCTATATATGTGACACCCCGAGAATTTAGCTCGCGGTAACAATCAACAACAACCCAACAACAACACCAACAACAACAACAATCGCTACAAATCACAATATAACACAACTAGTCTACTTTTCGACATAATACAATGATTTTCATTTCGTCTTCACATTTTCAAATCAATACCAACATGCTCTCATTCGTCACTAATCAAGATCATTACAATATAATTCGGAAGCATTTCATAGCATTTCTACAATATGTTCTCAAGATATATGAAATATACCAACTTCCCACCAAAGCCATAATTCATCCAACACTTCTAAATTTTTGCATACTTATTCATAACGTGTTTCCATCTTCTAACTCCATTAACAATCATCATAATTTGCACTCTAGCAACTTAATTTCCATAAGGCCGTAAAATCATACTAAAACGACATAAGCTTCTACCTTCCATTTTTATGCTAAAACTAAGCTTCTACCTTCCATTTTACCTTTTTTACCTTTATTTACATTGCGAGGATCACAACACACAACCAATATATTAAACAAAAATTGATTCGTTCCCATTCCAATTTCCATATACCACACGGCCACTACCCATTTTTTTTCAACTTCAACCAAACTCATTCAATTTTCATTCTCAATATGAACTCCACCCTACTCACAACTAGAATTCAACATAAATTCAACTCACCATAAATACACCACATATATACACACATTAAGAAAAATCCAAACATGACCTTATTCCTTACAAGTCAAGGTTATTCCCAAGTTTTCCAAATACGCAAAAATGCCGGATATAACATTTAAACTCCAGACAGCGCAAATGGATGGAGTTGCTTAAGGACTATGACTTGACCATTTTGTATCATCCGGGCAAGGCCAATGTGGTGGCAGATGCCTTGAGCTGAAAGGCGGTGAGTATGAGTAATTTGGCCCGATTGGTATCTAAGGAGAGGCCTTTGGCTAGGGATGTTCAGACCTTGGAAAATGGGTTGGTGAAACTGATATTTCAGATTCAGGTAGAGTTTTGGCTTATTTGAGGCAAGGTCATTGCTTTTGGATCAGACTAAGGCAAAGCAGTTCGAGGATGCTAAGTTGTTCAAGATTCATGATAAAGTGTAAAGTGGAGAGGTGCAATTCAGAATAGTGAGGGGGTTTTGAGAATTAAGGGTCGTGTTTGTGTTCCTTAGGTTGGTGGCTTGATCAAGTTGATCTTAGAGGAGGCTCATAGTTCTAGATATTCTATTCATCCTGGTGCTACCAAGATGTATCGTGATTTGAGACAGCACTATTGGTGGGGTAGGATGAAGCATGATATTTTTGAGTTCGTTTCTCAGGGTGAAAGGTTGTACTGAGATCCAACTAAGTCCCCATCTCGGCCTATAAATTCCTCCGAAAATGGGACGTAAATTGAGTGCCTCTATCGGAGATAATGGAAATGGGTACTCTATGCAATTGAATAATCTCATGGATATAGATCTTGTCCAACTTCTCTGCATTGTATGTCATCTGAACTGGAATGAAATGGGCGGACTTAGTCAACCTATCAACAATAACCCAAATCGAATCGAACTTGTCCAACGTCTTCGGAAGACCAACAACAAAATCCATGGCTATCCTCACCAATAAGCTAAGGACTTTCTTGCGATGAAAACAAGAGGTGTAACATCATAAGGACTAGTTCTTACCCTTGGCAGAGTTTGCGTACAACAACAGCTATCATTCAAGTATCGACATGGCTCCATTCGAGGCTTGATATAGGAGGACTGCGCCGATCTCCGATCCGCTGGTTTGATGCTTTTGAGGTGAGACCTTGGGGTAACGATCTTTTGAGAGAGTCGTTGGATAAGGTGAAAGTGATTCAGGAGAGGCTTGTAGCGGGTCAGAGTAGGCAGAAGGAGTATGCGGATTAGAAGGTCCGGGATCTAGAGTTCATGGTTGGGGAGTATGTTTTGTTAAAGGTTTCGCCCATAAAAGGTGTGGTGAGATTTGGGAAAAAGGGAAAGCATAGCCTTAGGTTCATTGGGACATTTGAGATTCTTTGTCGTGTGGGAGAGGTAACTTATGAGTTGGCATTACCTCCAGGTTTTTCGGGTGTTCACCCGATGTTTTATGTGTCCATGCTGAAGAAGTAGCATTCATATGGGTCTTCTTTGTTTCAGTGGGATTCGGTTCTACTTGATCAGAATTTGTCTTATGAGGAGGAGCCGATAACCATTTTGGATAGAGAGGTTCGAAAGTTGAGGTAAAAGGAAATAGCTTTGGTGAAGGTTCAGTGGAAGCACCGTCCAGTCGAGGAGGCCACTTGGGAGACCGATTTTGATATGCGTAGTAGAAATCCCAAGCTTTGCACCCAGTCAGGTACCTTTCCCTCGTTTCATTCCTTGTCTGTTCGAGGACAAACGGTTGTTTAATTGGTATCTGATGTAACTACTCATTCAGTCGTTATGCGTGTTTTGACCATATTACCCCCGTCGACCCAATTCTCGAGGTATTTAGGTGTTTCTAGTAAAAGTTGAAAGAAATAGAATCCTTAAATGAAAGCGTTTGATCAATAGTTGACTTTTGGGTAGACGGACCTTTTTTGAAATTTTATGGATTTCGTGAGGTCCAGAGGGTTATTTAGCACTTAGTGGGGTGGCTGGTTCAATTCCCGAGGCTTTTGAGTGCGTTTTGGGTACTTGGTTGGAAATTGGGTTTTAGCCATTTGGAGGTCGACCTAGTCAAAGTGACCTCCGTTGGAAATTCTGAGGTCTCGGATGGGTTCCTAGCATGTTTTTACTTGTGTCTGCATATTTAGTTTGTATCCGGAAGGTCTCGAATGGATATTGGAGTTTTGGGCTGATACTTGGTAAAACTAGAAAATTGCTGGTTTCTGGTGTCTCGCCCCAGGGGAGGGTATTCGCCCCTGCGGGTCTGCCCAAGCGAGACTTGGCCCGCAGGAGAAAAAGGGTGACTCATTAAATGAATTTCACCCAAAGGGACGAGTATCGGCTGAGGCTAGATCGTGGAAGCGGAACTACCTTCACCCCAGCAAAGATCACTGAACCAGAAACCTTATTTTTATTCCCAACTTCGAATCATTAGTTCTATGCACCTAAAAACCTAATTCGAAGGAGCATTGTGGGCGAGTTCTAAAGAACGTTTGGTGGAATCATCTTGGGTAAGTCCTTGTAGCTTAATCTTGTAGTTAATCCTTCTTTTATTAGTATCTATGGTAGTTAATGGTAAATGAGGGTGATGGGTTATGGAAACCTAGGCTGTTGAACATGGAATCCCCTAATCTAATTGGATATTGTTGTTCTAATTATTGATTCCTATTATCTAAATTGTGGATTAATAGATTCTAGGTTTGAATCTCCCTTGGCTTCTAGAATCAATTCTTAAATTTAAGGTTCTTTCCAATTTGGGGATTTAGGTATAATTGATGAAATTGAAGGGCCAATTGCGGTTAGAATTCCATGAAATTAAGGATAATGACTAATTGGGATATGGGTAGTGTAATTTCACCCTAAATTTCTGGTTTTATGATTGATAGGGGTATTTTGGGTAGTTTGAGTAACTTTTCCACCCGACTCTTTTTTTGATTAGTTGACTTTGTTGTGGTCATTTACTTACTTAGCATTGATATTATTAGACTTCGATCGTTCTAAGGCGCTTCGGAAAGGGAAGGCTCAGGTGGAGTAGCACGTGGCTCCTGTTCAGCATTCAAGGTATGTTATGGCTTACTTTAGTTGGACTTCGATTAGTGAAACGTATGTATGCGTAGAATTGATGGGAGAAAGCATAATTATGTCTTCGGACATGATGTTGGGATGGATATACTCTTAGGTCGGTATGACTTCTGACTATGTGGGTTTGTCTCTGTTAGCTTACGCATTGTGACTTATGGTGTACTTGTTATGTTTGGAAGAGAAGTGATATGATAGATTCGCTATGGTGATTAAGACTAGATTGTTGATTCCATTTCTATGGTTGTTGTGATTTATACAAGTCTTGATGTGACTTATGGTGTTTATGACTCCGTAGCATGATTATTGTCATTGATTTAGCATTATTGCATTCATACACTCAAACATGATGGAAATGGTGTGAAATGATTTGATAAAAGAAGTGTGGAATCAGTTTGATGGATTATGGGATCGGGTTGCACGCCGCAACGAATATATAATTATGGGATCAGGTTGCACGCCGCAACGGTACATGGACACCATGGGTCCCCCGCTAGTCATGACTACCAAGATGTCGAGATTCCGTCCAGAGCACACATGTACAGGTTGAGTTACTGGCCATTGCATAGCATTGACATCTACCTCATTGCATTGCATATATATCATCTCACTTTACATCTACTGATTGGATTTGTGGTTTACTTGTGTTGTAGTTATTGTGAGGAATTGTGGAAAACTTGGAAGACTTGTGTTTAGGTGCTTCACCATAGGCTATGATCCGTTGATCATTTGTGACTTGAGTGAATATTTTGTGCCTGACTGTTTATCTTTATTGATTTTGTGCTTCTATGCATGAACTAATCATAGTCGGCTATGATGCTTATTGGTACGTGTGTGTATTGATACTATCTTGCTGCACTCTTTTTTAGTGCAAATCATAAGGCAGGACCTTCTTCTAGACCCCGATTCTAGCCTTGAGGCTACAACTATCAGGATCCGAGGGTAAGCTACCTTCTTGCCATGCAGCCCTGGAGATTCCTTGCCTATTTGTCTATCATTACTCCTTTAGACATTATCACTATATTTCAGATATTTGTATTATTCTAGACAGTGTTGGTTAGTGTTCTTGTACGGTGACTTCACTTTCCCGAAATTGTATTTGACTAGTATTTCTGAACTTTATGGTTATGGTATCGACTTAGACTTACTATTATTCTTTGATCACGTCATTTAAGTCATTTTGATAATTGAATGAGTAATTAATTAAGGGGATGGTTCGCCCACTAGGGGGTTAGTGTGGGTGCCATCACAACGGTATTTGGGTCATGACACAAGTTGAGTTGCCTACTTGTGCACACCCAAAATTAGAGGGTATACTTGCCAGCTGAGACTATGTTTGAGGGACTGTTTATATATTATCCTCTAAAGCCCCTATAAGACTACAAATCTGGTTGAGTTAAAGACCGTTCACAAAAGTTCAGTAGCCAAATAAATTAATTCATCAGTCATTTTTTGGTAACTGATATTCTATTACCAGGAAAAATATGCACATAACAACCTTAACCCAAAACTTGGTCGAAAAAATAGCCCCTTCTACTTCCTTAAATCTTTACTAAATAGGATATATCCCTACAATCTTTGTATATCTACTTCCTCCTGCAAACACATCAACACCCATTCGACAAATTATGGATAGTAATTCATTCATCAGTCCATCAATTAACTCCGCCCCAGTGAAAAATTAGTTGCGATTAAATAAATCTTCTATATCGATTCCACAGTAGAGAACGCCCGGAAACAAGTTCACATCTACTGTCACAACATTTTCTTTGGTGAATCTTAAACAATCCAGCCATCTTGAAATATAAACAACTAAACTCTTGTTCAGAAGAAAAACACAGAGAAAACATTAACGATCGTACATGGGTGTCACGACCCAACCCCGTAAATGTGACTGCGCCTCGAACGGCACCCCTACGTACCAAAAGCCCAAAAATAGTAACTCAAGTATCCGGAAAAATTTGGGCGAGTTTCCTTCCGTATTTCTTACTAACCCAAATTTACCCGTTACGTAAAATACCAACAAAGGCCACACCGGCCAACATATCCATATATACATATATAGGCGAGCCGACAAGGCTGCCGCGGTGACTAAACCGCCAAACATACAATACGTGCATATAGCTGTACAGATATCGCCACACCCACAGACATTCCTACAGGCCTCTAGTATACATAACGACAGAAGACGGGACAGGGCCCCGCCGTACCCAAATAAGCACATGTACAGAATGTATGACAGCAGAAGTATATACCAAAAGTACAAGCTCCGGATCAAGGGGAGCGACTCCAAACAGCAGAACAGATATCCTACGCTGGTGGCGTATCACGCGGTGCGTCTGTACCTGCGGGCATGTAGCGCAGCCCCCGAAGAACAGGGGGTCAGTACGGAAGTGTACCGAGCATGTAAAGCGGAAAAGTGACAAGTATAATCATAATCAAAGACAGGAGTGCAGAAATATAACAGATGGAGCTATGGTTAGAATCTGAAGTATAAAAGGTAATACCTTGTCCGAGACCTCAGAAAACATAATGCATATCAAATCATATAAGGCTATGCAAACATGCATCGTGTCCGGCCCTACGATAAGGGACTCGGTAAGTGAGTCATGCATAACAAAATCATGTACCACGTGTGCGATAACATGTCCCGGCCCTTATTAAGGGACTCGGTAATATGGAATCATATCTCAAAAATCATATATCATGTATACATAACGTGTCCCGCCTCATCTGCGGGTCTCGGTGAATAATAATCATATGCGCGTCCCGCCACCATCCCCGTATCATCATATCATAATCATACAAATAATGTGTCCCGCCCGCAAGTACGAGGGACTCGGTGAATAATGCAAAGAAGACGAGATCATGTCCCGGCCGGGCTCGGTGAAAAGACATATCATAACTTGCACGAACAGAGCATTGCGTAAAACATATGCATATAAGTCCAGACTTAATAGACAAATCAACAATAAGTCATAATTCGTACCTTTCGATGTCGTGACGGATTATGTCAAAACAGAATTTTTGAGATTGCTCGTACGAAGCAAATGTATCATAGGGCTCACGGAATATTCAGAATGATCGTTCTCTAACAAATGGAACAATCCAAATGACATATCACTACAAAGAAATCGGACAACGATCATAGTATATATGTAGGTCTTTTTTTTGGGGATAGCACGATTACTTGTATCGAATCATGTTTCTAAGATCATAACACATATCAAAGTATATCATAGATTCGTCGTATTTATCACTTGACAACGGTACAATGATCACAAGATTCCTTTAAGCATTTTGTGTAGACATAAATCAATTAAACCATAGTAAGAGGTCTCGGATTCTGTGGGCCCACCTCGGGTGAATCGAGGTGGCGAACTCAAATTATGGATCTTAGACATTATGGAATTATTCATGAGAACTTGGGATAATCCGAGTCCGTTTGGGAAGGTTTCGTACATATAAATCATTTTGACGACAATTTGTGAAGAAACGTATTCAATCTTACCGAACGATCTAGCGCTATTTTCAATCTTAGATTATGAGACGCGGAAGTGCAGCCAAGGCTCGCTTTCAAGCCTATTACGCTCAGGACATGCCAAAGAAGGATAGGGAAGGCTTTACATACCTTCGTTATGCCTTACGCTCGTCCAATCTTGATTCCCGTTTCGTCAGAAATCTGCAAATGGTCATCTTTACCAGTTACTATTCATGCAAGTTAACATTTTACCTGTGGTTAAGTAGTTGGCTACCGACATTTCGGCAGCACCTCCCCTATAAATATGACACCCCCGAGATTCAACTCGGCTCAAAACAATCAACAACAACCCAACAACAATATCAATAATCACAACAATCGAATTAAATCGCATTCTAACATAAATAGTACTACTTTCTTCATAACGTCTTAACTTCCATTCTAACTTCACACTTCCAATCCAATATCGACGTTCTCATATTTATTTACTAATATCAATGTTTTCATACTCATTTACTCATTCAAGACCATTCAAATACAATTCGAGAGCATTTCGCATTATTTCACAAATTATACAAAAATTCCACCGAAACCATAATTCGTTCAACTTCCAACTTCCAACATAAACTTCCATAACATATTTTTACCTCTCAATTCCATTAACAATAACCATAATTCACCTTTAAACCTTACTTCCATGTTTATATAAAAATCATATAAATTCCACATAATTCGCCATGACAACATACAACCGTTTTCGATGGCGACTCAATTCATTAAACCTCTATTTACATCACAAAGGTCACAACGACCTAACTAAACAACTAAACAAACTTCATTTCACCTCCCCCCCTTCAACTACACTACACGACACATACACACACTTCACATACATACACGCCATGCACACCCACCATGCTTCCATAATTCTTACCTAATTCTAATCATTATAACATATACACTTATTCCATAACATAAAGCATGAAATCCATACCTTTTCTTCAAATTCCAATCTTCCGCAAACGTAGTTCTTTTACTTAGCTAATTGTATCACGTCGAAGAGCGTATCGAACTTGTTAAGAATTCAAGGATGATGAGATTTTTGGATTGAAAACAAAGGCTAGAAAATTCTTTCTTTTTTTTCCTCCAAGCTATGGCCGACGGCCTCACTTCTCTCCCTTGGCTTTCTTGTTTTTTTTTTTTTTCTTGAATAATCTAGAATGAACCCATGGCTCCTTTTTATTTCTTAATTGTCACATGATTTAATTCAATCATGGACTTGGGCCATTAAGTGGCCATGGCCGGCCACCCACATATATTGGGCCTCAATTTTCCATTTTTTTTTTTAGCCCAATTCATTATAATTCTTGTTTTGTAATTCCCGAAACAAATTTCCAAAATTCCAATTTTGCCCTTAGGCCTTCTCCATTGTTTCCGCATCCATACTTCCATAACCGGCATACACATATTAAGAAAAATCCAAACTTGGCCTTATCCTTTACAAGTCAAGGTTATTTCCAGATTTTCCAACTACTCAAAAATGCCGGATATAACAATGGGTGCTTGCTCTTTAGTCACCCTCTTTGTCTTCTGTGAGGCCTCAACACACTCAAATGATTAAACCTAATCCTGAAGTTACTGGCACTTCAAATTTTTTTGGTTGAATATTAGTTGACTTTGATTTTTTTTTTCCCTGAGGTTGTTTCCCATGAGTCCCGTGTCTTCAAAGTTTCAAGATTTTACAAAATCTCTACGAAGGAGTGAAAAGGATTATGGGGAATGATTCTCTCTTTCTTTCTTTATAAATTATTGAGACCTAATCTTTGTTCTTAACCGCTGAACTTATATATATCTCCCATTCTCTTTAACCAAAAAAGAAAGAGGAAGAAAATTTTTCCTTCACCCTCACTCCACCCCGAGCGACAAAAATGAAAAGAAAAGTTGATGGAAAGAAAGTTGAATGTATAATACTTAAATAGAACCTCAAACTTAGCCTCAGCTAGCAAGTATGCCCTCTAACTTTTGGTGCACACAAGTAGGCACCTCAACTTGTATAAAGTTGAACACATTAAGACAAATACTGACGTGGCACTAACATAGCACATAGATTTTAGAGGTGCCTAGATGATCATTTGGTAAGTTGGAATGTTCAACTGACAAAGTTAAGACAAGTTGAGGTGCCTACTAGTGCACACCCAAAATTGGAGGGCATACTTTCCAGCTAAGGCTAAGTTTGAAGGCATGTGTATGTATTATCCTCTAAAGCCCCTATAAGGCTACATATCTTATTGAGTGAAAGACTATTCACAAAAGTGTGGTAGCCAACAAAATTTATTTATCAGTCAATTTTCGGTAACTGATATTCTATTACGAGGGAAAATATGTACATAACTTAAAAACCTTAACCCAAAACTGGGCTGAAAAAGTAGCCCCTTGTACTTCCAAAAATCTCTACTAAATGGGATATGTCCCTATAATATTTGCATATGTACTTCCTGGTAAACATATCAACTCCCATTGGTCAAATTAAGGATAGTAATTCATTCTTCATTCATCAGTCCTTCAATTAACTCTACCTCAATGACAAATTAGTTGGAGTTAAATAAATCTTCTATATCCATTCCATAGTAAAAAAAAATTAAAAAAAAAAAAAACACTCGTAAAAAGCTTCACATCTACTATCACAACATTTTTCTTTGGTGAATCTCAAAAAATTCAGCCATCTTTAAAACATAAACAACTCAACCCATGTTGAGAAGAAAAAAAAGGGAGAAAACATTAATGATTGTGCATGGGTACTTGCCCTAGAGTCACCCTCTTTGTCTTCTGTGAAGCCTGAATGTACTCGAAAGGTGAAACCTAATCCTGAAGATACTGGTTGTTCAATTTTATTTGGTTGTATATTAGTTGATTTTAATTTTTTTTTTCTTTTCCTGAGGTTGTTTCACATAAGTCATGTGTCTTCAAAATCTCATGATTTTACAGAACCTCTACGAAGGAAAGAAAATGATTATCGGGAATGGTTCTCTCTTTCTTTCTTTCTAGATTATTGAAATCTAATCCTTGTTCTTAACCGATAAACTTATATATTTCTCCCATTCTCTTTATCAATAAAAAAAGAAAAAGCAAGAAAATTTGTCCTTCCCCCTCACCCCACCCCTGAGCGGTGATAAGAAAAGAAAAGTTGATGGAAAGAAAGCTGAATGTATAATATATAAATAGACACTCAAACTTGGCATCAACTAGCAAGTATGCCCTCCAACTTTGGGTGTGCACAAGTAGGCACCTCAACTTGTATAAAGTTGAACACGTTAAGACAAATACTAACATGGCACTAACGCGGCACTAATATAGAAAATAGATTTTAGAGGTGCCTAGATGATCATTTTGTAAGTTGGAATGTTTAACTGACAAAAGTTGAGACAAGTTGAGGTGCCTACTAGTGCACACCCAAAATTTGAGGGCATATTTGCCAGCTGAGACTAAGTTTGAGGGCATGTGTATGTATTATTCTCTAAAGCCCATAAGACTACAAATCTTATTGAGTGAAAGACCGTTCACAAAAGTGCAGTAGCCAACAAAATTCATTTATCAGTCAATTTTCGACAACTGATATTCTATTACCAGGGAAAATATGTACATAACTTAAAAACCTTAACCCAAAACTGGGCTGAAAAAATAGCCCCTTGTACTTCCGAAAATCTCTACTAAACAAGATGTGTCCCTACAATATTTGCATATGTACTTCTTCGTGCAAACACATCCACTCCCATTGGTCAACTTAAGGATATTAATTCATTCTTCATTCATCAGTCCTTCAATTAACTCTGCCTCAATGACAAATTAGTTGGGGTTAAATAAATCTTCTATATCCATTCCATAGTAAAAAAAAAAAAAAAAAAAAAAAAAAAAAAAAAAGGCCCGTAAACTGCTTCACATCTACTGTCACAACATTTTTCTTTGGTGAATCTTAAACAATTCAGCCATCTTGAAAACATAAACAACTCAACCCTTGTTGAGAAGAAAAAAAAGGGAGAAAACATTAATGATCGTACATGGGTGCTTGCCCTTGAATCACCCTCTTTGTCTTATGTGAGGCCTCAATGCACTCGAAAGGTGAAACCTAATCCTGAAGGTACTAGCTATTCAATTTTTATTTGGTTGGCTATTAGTTTATTTTGATTTTTTTTCCCGAGGCTGTTTCACACGAGTCCTGTGTCTTCAAAATCTCATGGTTTTACAGAACCTCTACGAAGGAAATAAAAGGATTATTGGGAATGGTTTTATCTTTCTTTCTTTCTGGCTTATTGAGATCTAATCCTTGTACTTAACCGGTGAACTTATATATTTCTCCCATTCTCTTTATCAACCAAAAAAGAAAAAGGAAGAAAAAATTTCCTTCCCCCTCACCCCACCCCCGAGCGATGAAAAGAAAAGAAAAGTTGATGGAACGAAAGTTGAATGTCTAATACATAAACAGACACTCAAACTTAGCATCAACTAGCAAGTATGCCTCTAACTGTGGGTGTGCATAAGTAGGCACCTCAACTTGTATAAAGCTGAACACGTTAAGACAAATACTAACGTGGCATTAATATAGCACATAGATTGTGTAGGTGCCTACATGATGATTTTGTAAGTTAGAATGTTCAACTAACAAAGTGGAGACGAGATGAGGTGCCTACTGGTGCACATCCAAAATTGTAGGGCATACTTGTCAGCAGAGGCCAAATTTGAGGGTCTGTTTATGTATTATCCGCTAAAGCCCTTATAAGACTACAAATCGTGTTGAGTTAAAGTCTAGTCACAAAAGTGCAGTAGCCAATTAAATTCATTCATCAATTATTTTTTGGTAACCGATTTTCTATTACCTTGGAAAATATGTACGTAACATTACAACTTGAACCAAAAATTGGGCCAAAAAAATAGCCATGTCTACTTCCTCAAATCTGTATTAAACAGGATATGTCCCTATAATCTTTGTATATCTACTTCCTCATGCAAACACCTCAACTCCCACTGGCCAAATTAAGGATAATATATAATTCATTCTTCATTCATCAGTCCTTCAATTAACTCCACCTCAATGAAAATTTAGATGGAATTAAATAAATATTCTATATCCATTCCATAGTAGAGAATGCCCAGAAACAACTTCACATCCACTATCACAAGATTTTTCTTTCGTGAATCCTAAAGAATTCAGCCCTCTTTAAAACATAAACAACACAACCCTTGTTTTGAAGAAAAAAAAAAGGGGGGGAGAAAACATTAATGACCGTACATGGATGCTTGCCCTTGAATCACCCTCTTTGTCTTTTGTGAGGCCACAATGCACTCGAAAGGTGAAACCTAATCCTGAAGGTACAGGCTATTCAATTTTTATTTGGTTGTCTATTAGTTGATTTTGATTTTTTTTCCTGAGGTTGTTTCACATGAGTCCTGTGTCTTCAAAATCTCATGGTTTTACAAAACCTCTACGAAGGAAACCAAAGGATTATCGGGAATGGTTCTCTCTTTCATTCTTTCTAGCTTATTGAGACCTAATCCTTGTTCTTAAACGGTGAACTTTTATATTTCTCCCATTCTCTTTATCAACCAAAAAAGAAAAAGGAAGAAAAAAATTCCTTCCCCCTCACCCCACCCTCAAGTGGTGAAAGAAAAGAAAAGTTGATGGAAAGAAAGATGAATTTATAATACATAAATAGACACTCAAACTTGGCATCAACGAGCAAGTATGCCCTCCAACTTTGAGTGTGCACAAGTAGGCACCTTAACATGCATAAAGTTGAACACGTTAAGACAAATACTGATGCGGCACTAATGCAGCATTAATATAGCACATGGATTTTGTAGTTGCCTAGATGATCATTTTGTAAGTTGGAATGTTCAACTAACAAAGTTGAGACGAGCGGAGGTGCCTACTTGTGCACACCCAAATTTGGAGGGCATACTTGTCAGCAGAGGCCAAGTTTGAGGGCCTGTTTATGTATTATCCGCTAAAGCCCTTATAAGACTACAAATCGTGTTGAGTTAAAGTCCAGTCACAAAAGTGCAGTAGCTAACAAAATTCATTCATCAGTTATTTTTGGCAACTAATTTTTTATTACCTGGAAAAATATGTACATAACGTTACAACCTGAACCCAAAACTAGGTCGAAAAAATAGCCCCGTCTACTTCCTCAAATCTCTATTAAACAAGATATGTCCCTATAATCTTTGTATATCTACTTCCTCCTGCAAACACCTCAACTCCCATTGGCCAAATTAAGGATAATATATAATTCATTCTTCATTCATCTGTCCTTCAATTAACTCTACCTCAATGACAAATTAGATGGGATTAAATAAATCTTCTATATCCATTCCATTGTAAAGAACGCCCGGAAACAACTTCACATCCACTATCACAACATTTTTCTTTCGTGAATCTTAAAGAATTCAGCCCTCTTGAAAACATAAACAACTCAACCCTTATTTTGAAGGGAAAAAAAAGGGAGAACACATTAACGATTGTACATGGGTGCTTGCCCTTGAGTCACCCTCTTTATCTTATGTGAGGCGTCAATGCACTCGAAAGGTGAAACCTAGTTTTGAAGGTACTGGCTTATTCAATTTTTATACGGTTGTCTATTAGTTGATTTTGTTTTTTTTTCCTGAGGTTGTTTCACATGATTCCTGTGTCTTCAAAATCTCATGGTTTTACAGAACCTCTACGAAGGAAACAAAAGGATTATCGGGAATGGTTCTCTCTTTCATTCTTTCTAGCTAATTCAGATCTAATCCTTATTCTTAACCGGTGAGCTTATATATTTCTCCCATTCTCTTTATCAACCAAAAAAAAGGAAAAAAAGTTGTCCTTCACCTTCCCCCCACCTCCGACCGGTGACAAAAAAAAAAGTTGATGGAAAGAAAGCTTATTGTATAATACATAAATAGACCCTAAAACTTGGCCTCGGTTAGCAATTATGCTCTCCAACTTTCGGTGTGCACAAGTTGGCACCTAAACTTAAAGTTGAACACGTTAAGACAAATACTGACGTGGCACTAACATTGCACATAGATTACGGAGGGTCTAGATGATCATTTTGTAAGTTGGAATGTTCAACTGACAAATTGGAGATAAGTTGAGTTGCCTACTTGTGCACACAAAAAATTAAAGGCCATACTTGCCAGATTAGGCCACGTTTGAGAGACTTTTATGTATTATCCTCTAAAGCCCCTATAAGACTACAAATCTTGTTGAGTTAAAGACCGTTCACAAAAGTGTGGTAGCCAACTAAATTCATTCATCAGTCATTTTTTTGGTAACTGATTTTCTATTAACAGGGAAAATATGTACATAACCAGACAATATTAACCCAAAACTGGGCCCAAAAAGTAGCCCCTTCTACTTCCTCAAATCTTTACTAAACAGTATACGTCCCTATAATCTTTGTATATCTACTTCCTCCTACAAACACCTCAACTCCCATTGGACAAATTAAGGATGGAAATTCATTATTCAGTCATTAGTCCTTCAGTTAATTTTGCCTCAATGAAAAATTAGTTGGGATTAAATAAATCTTCTATATCCATTCCGTAATAGAGAACGCCCGGAAACAATTTCAAATCTACTGTCACAACATTTTCTTTGGTGAATCTTAAACAATCCAGCCATCTTGAAAATATAAACAACTAAACCCTTGTTGAGAATAAAAAATGGGAGAAAACATTAACGGTCGTACATGGGTGCTTGCTCTTTAGTCACCCTCTTTGTCTTCCGTGAGGCCTCAACGCACTCAAAAGATGAAACCTAATCCTGAAGGTACTGGCTATTCAAATTTTATTTGGTTGAATATTAGTTAACTTTTATTTTTTTTCTTAAGATTTTTTCACATGAGTCCTGTGTCTTAAAAATTTCATGATTTTATAGAATCTCTACGAAGTAAAGAAAAGGATTATGGGGAATGGGTCTCTCTTTCTATCTTTATAGATTATTGAGACCTAATCTTTGTTCTTAATTGTTGAACTTATATATATCTCCCATTGTCTTTAACCAAAAAAGAAAAAGGATGAAAATTTGTCCTTCCCCCTCACCCCACCCCCGAGCGGTAAAAAAGAAAAGAAAAGTTGATGGAAACAAAGTTGAACGTATAATACTTAAATAGACCCTCAAACTTGGCCTCAGCTAGCAAGTATGCCCTCCAACTTTGGGTGTGCACAATTAGGCACCTCAACTTATATAAAGTTGAACACGTTAAGACAAATACTAACGTGGTACAAACACAACACATAGATTTTGGAGGTGCCTAGATGATCATTTGGTAAGTTTGGTTGTTCAACTGACAAAGTTGAGACAAGCTGAGGTGCCTATTTGTGCACACCCAAAATTGGAGGGCATACTTGTCAGCAGAGGCCAAGTTTGAGCGCCTGTTTATGTATTATCCTCTAAAGCCCCTATAAGAATACAAATCTTGTTGAGTTAATGATCGTTCACAAAAGTGCAGTAGCTAACTAAATTCATTCATCAGTCATTTTTTGGTAACTGATATTCCATTACCTGGGAAAATATGTACATAACCGGACAACCTTAACCCAAAACTAGGCCGAAAAAATAGCCCTTTTTACTTCCTCAAATCTCTAATAAACAGGATATATCCATATAATCTTTGTGTATCTACTTCCTCCTGCACACACCTCAACTCCCATTGGAAAAATTAAGGATAGTAATTCATTCTTTATTCATTTGTCACGTCCCAAATCAGGCAACGTGCGGGCACCTACCATTTTTCCACCTTGGTAGGCGAACCCTTTCCCAAATCATTCATTCAACCACAATAAAGTAATCAAGACAACCCAAATATAAATCTCAAACGTAGATAATAATAAGGATAAGTGAATAAGTGAGGAAAATAATACAACAATCCCAACGAATCTAGTCTAAGGCCGTACAAGAGCCACTAGTACAAATACGACAAGTCTGAATATGGATACAAGTCTCAAAATGGATTACTATATCAGAATATCAAAATAAACAAGTAGCTAAGAAGAGGCATCCGAGCTGCGGATCCGTCAATGTGCTCAACCTAGATGTTGGTCAACAAAGCCTCGAGAAATTAGCCACGAGGAGAGGAGGTCGACCCTGTTACGTACTCTACATTCACAAAAGAATGCAGCAAGGTAGTGTCATTACAAAAATTACGTACTGGTATGTATCATAGGCCGACAACAGTTAGCTAACATATGCAATGCGATGATACACACACGCTCCGGGGCGGAATAACTCCACGCCTCGATAGTCATGACCCATAGGGGACCCGCGAAGTCTATGTACCTGCTGTGGCGCACAGCCCAATCCTATATATATATATATATATATATATATATATATATATATATATATATATATATGTTGCGAAAAGTGCAACACGGTCCAAAATAGGTTTAATATATGTTGCGGCGCACAACCCGATCAAATATATATATATAATATGTTGTTGCGCGCAACCCGATCCAATATAAGTATAATATATGTTGCACGCAACCCGATCCAAATGTATGAGTATGAATGCATGAATGATATCAATACCAAAAGAATATATCAATATCAACGGTGCCACACATGGACACATATCACAAGAATCTATCAATATCAACAGTGCCCCACATGGACACATATCACGAGAATCTATCAATATCAAGTTTAGTATCACAAACGTGGCAACAAACCAATAGATCACAACGAGGCAATAGGCCACGGTCAAACAACAGTACCAACCTAAGTAATCCATCCTAACTTCATACTCGAAGGCGTAACATGCTTTCTCCAATAATCACTAACTCTACATATGCTTCGCTAACCGAAGTCTAACCATAAGGTAAGCCGTAAACTGCCTAGTAGCTGAGCAGGAGTCACGAACAATCACACCTTTGCCTTGCCCTTTCGTAGCACCTCTAAATACTCAAAGTCTATTCATAATCGAGTTCTAGATTACAAATAAGGAAGCACAACACCCATATTGCTATACTTATCTTTCGAATCAAATTCAACTATGGAGAAAGGGGAAACGGGCCCACAAGGGTAAAACGGGCATTTCAAAAGTGAAATATGCAATTCAACATTCTAGGAGTTCAATCCTACTAATAAATTGCTAAATAACTCAAGAATGGGTCAATTTTGCAATTCAAGTGAAAACCTCCAATTTGGGTATAAACCCTAACTTCCCAACATTCAATTTCATCAACATAAATGGAAGATTCAAGCCTATTAGCTATGAAATCATCAAAGTCTATGATTAGATTAGTCAAATCCACCAATAATTCCCATTTAGAAAGACTAGAACTCATTCTATGAAATAATTAAAAAAAACTCATCTTTCCTCTTAGATTTTAATGGATTTCTAGCATGGATTCAAGCTTACGGAAGACAAGGTAATGAATTCTAGGTTAGGAGACTTACCACGAGAGAGAATAAGCCAAGAACTCTTTAATTCGCCTAAAAAATGCTTTGGAAGTAATAAACGAAGTGATAGAGAATGAAGGGTTTTATCCTAGCATTTAATAGATTCTGGAACCCGTAGCGATCACAAATCCGCTACAACGAGCTCGAGCCAGCGAGACCAGTGTCTATCGCGCATCAGCCACAGCGGATTCATGTCTGCTGTGGTACCTCTCTTGAAAGTCATCATCCCACTATAATGGTCTACGAACACACTATAGCGGGTCTGCTATGCTGATCTGGGGCCGCTACAGCGGACACCAGACACCAGAATTTTTTGGTTTTTCACCAACACAATCCCAAAATTTGACAATCACCGAGACTTCCCACATACCAACCGGACAAGCATTCACACATAAAGACACTCTACGGACTCACTCGCGGTCTCGAAATTCCCAACGGAGGTCTGTTTGACCGGGTCAATACCCAATGGTCAAATACAAACTTTCCAACCAATAACCTGAATGCTCCTAAGTGACTTGGGAACCGAACCGAACATCACACCAAGTCACAAACGACCATCTAAATCGATGGATTTTTTAAAAAGGTCTGTTTACCCAAAAGTCAAGTATTAGTCAAATGTTTTTCACTTTAAGTCTTAATTACACAAAAGTCATCATAAATCTCGCTTGATCACCTCGGGAACCGTAGCACCCATCCCCAAGGGTCAAAATTGTACTAATAGGGCTCGAGGAAAGGTCGATAGGGGTAAATAGGTCAAAAGTGCTATAACGACCAAACGGGTCATTACATCAAATACCAATTAAACAATCGCTCGTCCTCGAGCGACAAGGGAAGAAATGGGGGAAAAGGTACCCGAGTCAGCAAACAACTGGGATACCAGGAGCGCATATCAGACTTGGTCTCCCATGTGGCCTTCTCAACAGGACGATGCTTCTAATGAACCTTAATAGAAGTTATCTCCTCAGACCTCAACTTTCTAACCTTCCTATCTAAGATTGCAATAGGCTCCTCCTCGTAGGACAGATTCTCATCAAGCAACACAGTATCCCAACGAACAATATAAGACTCGTCTGAATGATACCTCTTCATCATAAAAACATGGAAAACCGGATAAACACCTGACAGGCCTGGTGGCAAGGCTAACTCATAAGCAACATCACCCACACGACGGAGAATCTCAAACGGACCAATGTACCTTGGGCTCAACTTGCCCCTCTTCCTAAACCTCATAAAACCCTTTATGGGTGAAATATTCAGAAGAACTTGCTCACCCTCCACAAACTCTAGATCCCAAACCTTCCGGTCCGTATACATCTTTTGCCGACTCTGAGCTGCCAGAAGCTTTTCCTGAATAAGCTTCATCGTGTCCAAAGACTCTCTAAGCAAATTTGTACCCCGAGGTCAAGCCTCAAAAGCATCAAAACACCCAATTAGAGGATGACACCTTCTACCATTTAAAGCCTCAAACGGCGCCATAACAATACTGGAATGGTAGCTATTGTTGTACACGAACTCTGCCAAGGGTAGGAAACTGGTCCCAATGACCACCAAGGTCAATAACACATGCTCTCAACATATTCTCGAGCACCTGGATAGTCCGTTCGGATTGACCATCAGTCTGTGGATAAAATGCAGTGCTAAGGTCTAATTGAGTACCCAACGCTACCTGTAACATCCTCTAAAACTTGGATGTAAACTGATTTCCTCGGTCGGAAATGATGGAAACCGGAACCCCGTGCAATTGCACTATCTCTCGGATGTAAATAATAACCCAAACTAAATCAAACTTGCACAGGGTCTTCGGAAGACCCACAACAAAATTCAAGGCAATATGTCCCCACTTCCACTCTGGAATGGGCATCCTCTAAAGCACCCCACCAGGTCTCTAGTGCTCATACTTGACTTGCTGGCACTTCCCACACTGAGAAACAAAATCTGCAATATCACTCTCCATTCGACCCCACCAGTAGTGCTGCCTCAAATCACGATACTGTCACACCCTAATTTTCGACAGGGTGTGATGGGCACCCGGCCCTTACTTAAGGCCGAGCGAACCCGCTGACTCTCGTAATACTCATAACCATACTGGGCCTGCAAAACATGAGACAAGTACATAATGAAAAATTTTCCGAAAACAAACATGCTTTTCATATCTTATCAAATCAAATGAAACACCCGTACCGTATGAAATACGTAATCATAACAAATCTGTAACAATAAGCGTAATGATACATCGGCTTACATAGCCGCTTACAAAGCGACATCTCGTACACACGACACGTACGCAAAGTCTCTAGCATAAACATGATACCGCAACATAAATACTTCGACTCGGCAAGACTCCGAGAAATAGAGCTCGCCAATCTAGGCTGGAATATCTGTGACTAACGTCTCTACTCTTCCGTAGGTACACGCGCGGCATGGAAAACGCAGCCCCGAAGAAAGGGGTCGATGAATATGTACTGTATGCAAAACGAAGTACGAAAACGAAGTCATAACGCGAAGTAAGGAGAGAGAAGTGCACATTAGCTTCGAATACCAAGGTGCTTGCACCTGAAACACAAATCGTACATACGAGGTACAGAAGACAAATATAATAATCAGAATGCCAAAATGCTTACTCCTGAAATACAAATCATACATATCAACGTCATGTATCATATCCGGCCCATAATGGGACTGAGTGACATAAGTAAATGATCGTCATATACATACCGTAACACATCATAACATCATAACCAACCATATGAGATGACATTAACCGATGTGGGATTCGCCTAAACCAATGTGGGATTCGCCTAAACCAATGTGGGATTTGCTTAAACCAATGTGGGATTTGCCTAAGGCAGTCTTACACTCACCCTCCCGCTTTGGGACTCAGCGTGCCTGCTGAGGTTTGCCCCACCATTGGGTTTGCCCCACCATTGGGTTTGCCCCACCACCGGCTCTGATACCAACTGATCATAATCCAGAATGCATATATATAACATATAACGTGTCCCGGCCCTCCAGTGAGGGACTCGGTGAACAGAATCATCATATCATCATGTTATCCTATATCATATCATATATCACATCATACTTCGGAAAACACATCATACTTCTGAATATAGCATAGTGCGCACGATAACATACGGGCCCGGGACTCGGCGAAAGAAGTAACAATAGTATGCACGAGCAGAGTCGTGGGAAGCCATATGCAATGCAAAACACTTACAAAGACCCAGTAGGATAATCAAAACGAATCGTTAGTTCAAAGCCGAAACAATAGTCAAATCAGGTTTTCTTCTGAATATCACTCGGGAACATATCGAATGAAACTTTAGAAATCATGGTCACGTATCAAAATCATATGCATAAAAATCCTCATTTCAGACTCAACAGATAAATATATAATCATACTCGGGGGTCGAAAAAAAATAGTCATATTAAGTTCTTTCAAAACGTCGTTAGCACTATACAAAGGAAAGTCGCGGGACCCACGGACGAGCGTCAACCCAATCCGGGCCCGCCTATGAAAGTTAAAGTCATCATATGTTATAGAATCACTTACGAGCTTATCAAAGCAATCCGGTTCTGTCTATGAAAGTTACGGACATTTTTAGACATAAGATCCTTTAGGAACAAAACCGTTTACACAGCATTTCAAATCCAATCATATCAAAGACATGCGGACCATAGCTTGACCATATTAAGGATGCCAACATCAAGAAGCAAATAAGAATCGTAAACATGCTCGGACTTTACGAATAGAATTACCCCAAGGCACAAATCATGTCATATCTTACTTCCGTCTAAGACACGCCAAAAGAAAGAAGGATAAGCTTTACATACCTCGTTTGCTTCCTAAGCTAATACAAACTCAAGTCTCGGCTTCTCAAAATCTACAACAACGTCATTAGACACCAAACATTAGCCATAGGCACCACGGAATCCAATTCCAAGCTCGCACTTTATTTACGAAATTTGGGCGGCATTTTCCCTATAAACTCGGCATCCCCCGAGAATTCAACTCGCCAATATTATCAACAACAATACCCACAACCATTCCAACAACATCAATAATGAATTCAAAACGCATTCTAACATTAGTAACTCTTTTCTATATAATTCGACGATATTTCATTTTCATTCAAATTAACCGCATACGATCAAACCAACATCAATATTCACACGTTCACGTACTAATCCGAAACCATTCAAGCATTATTCAAGAACACTTCAAACAATTCGCTCAATATTCAAACATCCCAATCAATGCTCTACTCCACCCGAAACCTCCCCAATTCAACAAGAACAACAATAACACATTTCTTTCTCCCAAACTCATGAACTACACCAACAATCTACACATTAGCAACATTATTTTCATGAATACAAAAGACCACATTAAAATCACATTAACCTCCAAATCAGCCCACACGATTATAGCTTCAATTTGGATCATTAAACCTTCACTTTACATCATAGAATCCACAACAACAACAACCAAAACACTAAGTAAATTTAGTTCATTCCTTGACATACAAAACAGCCCATTTTTACACCCAACACACAACACACAAATTCCATGATTTTCATCCATTTCTACACACTACAACAACACCCAAACATGCTAATACAATTAATTCATCACTCCTACACAACACCTTTTCCACTTAGTTCTTCAACTTGGCACACACGGCTCGGGTGCTCAACATCCATACTTTCATAAATTTCATTCATTTCCACATATCCTCCATGCACAATCATCCATAACACATGAAAAGAAGATTGAACCTTACCTTTTCCACTTAGTTCTTCACTATTCTGGGACTCTTGTATGGCACCAACAAATGATTTTTTGCTCCATGTTTCTCCACGTTGAAAGGACCTTCCAAAAAGAAACTAGATGAATTTTTCATGTCAAATTTTTGGACCCAATTTGATGGCCGAATGGGCTATCTCTCTCTTTCATCCATGTGTAATTTTCTATGAAGATGATTAAATTGTCATCTTATCTCACCATATATAATTAACACATGTGGGCTATGGCCCACATCCATGCTCCACATGGCCCTTTTGGCCAACATTTATTTCACTTCTAGCCCATAATTTCCATGAAATGTCAACTTTCCATAATTCACTTTTAACCCCAAATCTTCCTTATTCCATTTACCATACACTCCGTAAAAAAGATGAATATGCAACTTGTGCATTAAAACAAAATCAACAAAATCGAAAATTGAAAGTCTTGTCCATAACTTGTCGCGTCCAACTTAAAATATTTCAACGTGTAAAATACGGGATATCAACAAAACGAGGCTCGCCCCTGGATGAATAGAGTACCTAGAGCTATGTCCTCATCGAAATCCACTTAGACCATACACAATAGGACCACGCACGTGTCCGCATCCTCGAAATCCCCTCGTCAATAAAACACGGACTCAATTGTACTAGTATGTAAAGCACCTTATCGCGAAATAAAACATGACACTGAAAGAATAGTCATCCTCAAACAGCCGAGCCTAATCGAGCATAAACAGAGCACCTCGCATGAATAAATTAAAACTATGAGTAAAAATATTTTAAGTACATATGATTGTTAGGAGGCCGTAGTTAAAGCACGCTGGAAACACCAACGTGAGCTAAAAAACGGTGCCTAGCTCCACCAGCATTGCGACACCCCAGGCATCGGCTACTAGACACGAAGCTTTACTCGGATGGTAAAGTATCCATTCATAATCCTTGAAGCTCGTCTATCTACATTGTCTAGGCAATCGATCCTCCGTATGTTGGCATACATAGTTGAGCGGTGATGATCGGTATACACCTATGCTAACGGACCCCATGATATGGATAATGCCTTCAAATCTTCAACGCGAAGACTACGTAACATCATCCAAATCATGAGTAGACAGTTCTTCTCATGGATCTTCAATTGCCTAGAGCATAAGCAAGGATATAGTATAACTTGTATGAAACGATGCCCAAAGCATGTACGCATCATGAAAGACTAAAAAATCCTTAACCTCCATTTAAGAATGCCAAAATCGGAGTTGTAGTCAACGAGTCTTGAGCTTTTGGAAGCCTCTTCCAAAATGGAATACCAAGAATACAACGGGTGAGAAGCATTAATACGAACATGGTATGTCATCGTACATAGTAACTAGCCAAACCCATGAAGCTACGAATCTCGAAACACTAGGTTTGTGGGCCTTCCTATTTTCATGGCCTCGATCTTTTGCGAAAGAACATTGATGTCCCCCACGTGGATAGAAATTCCACGGAATCGAGCCTTGAACTAAAAATTTCGAAAAGTTGGAACCTTGAAGAACAATTTCTCAAAACCCAAGGAAATCCTTGAACCTTGAGATCTTTTCTTCGAAAACACATAAGATTATAGTGTAGAATACTATGTTAAAAATCTAAGTATGGCTTAAAAATGCCAGTTAGGGATCAATACATGGAGAGACTTAGCTTTGTAAGCTCAAATGACATGAAAGAAACTCGAACGACCATAGAGTCCCAAAGTCATTCTAGGGCATCCTGGAGAATCTTCGGTGGTGAATGGAAAAATCATTCTTCAAAAACAAAAAACGCGCTTTTAAAGAACCAGTCATCGTTTCGAGGAATAGGATACTAAATGGTGACGTTGTTCAACGTAGATAATCTAAAGCACATCCTCATCATCCCATCCTTTTTCTTCATAAATAACATTTTAGCGCCTAATGCATTAAAATGCGGTCTAAAATGGCCATCGAAGATCCGACGAGCTTGCTCCTTAACTCTCTCGACTTGGCGGTGCCATCCTATATTAATGGAAATTAGTTCACACGTATCCGCCTAACTCGATAAAGAAGTCAATATCGCGATCGAGTGGTATACCCGGCAAATCATAAGGGAATACCTCCACGAGCTTGCATACAATAGGCACAGACATAAGGGGCGGAGAATCAACACTAGTATCATGAACATGGTCCAAGTAGGCCAAACACCCCTTATCGACTAATTTTTTCGCGCGAAAATAAGAAATGATCTTCTTCAGAGCGGGGCTCGAAGTACCCCTCCACTTAAGTCTAGGAATCCCTTAGCCCTTGATTGTATTGGCGTGAAAAAGATCGCGTGGTACGAAACAACCAACTCATACAAAAATAATATCAAAATCTATCATATCCAAGATGATCAAGTCTACCCACGTGTCATACCCTATAAAAGTAACTAAGCAAGACCCGATACACTCAATCAACTATAACAGAATCTCTAACCGGAGTAGACACATGAATAGGTACACCAAGACGGTCACAAGACAAATCCCAACTAGCAGAATGATGGAACCTTAGGAAAGGTAATATCTAGACCTCAATTATTCCATCCTTCTTTGATTTCTTCACTTATATTATTAAGGTTTTGATGCTAGGACCTAATAAAATGGTAACTTCCTAACTTGTAAAACTCTAGGTGGGTAAAAATGGTTTTCTCAACTTAGAATCATGATTTTATGGAAGAACTCCATGATTTCTAGCCTAAGCTAGCTAACCAACTTCAAATTCTATTTCTTCCATTACTTTGCAAATGGGTTAAGTCTTGAGTTTTCTTGAAATTTGGGGATTCTAAGGAAGAATGAAATTTATGACTTGTTTATGATTAGATGACTATAAAATCTAGATTATTAATTATTGAAGACTTCGAAAACTTAATTTGAGGAAAAGTTTCGATTTTACCCTTGTGGACCCGGAGTCGTATAATAGATTCTCTAGATTCTTATTGGATGTGTATACCCTATTCCTCAACACCTTGCTTACTCAGATTTCTTGATACTCCTAGACCCTCCCGTCTTGGCTTTCTTGATATTCATAGATCCTCCCATGTAACATCCCAAAAATTTTAAACTAATACTTGAATTTTAGATTGATCATAACTTTATAGTAAGGATATATTTACTTCGCACTCCTTACATGAATTTGACGATATGTGAAAATTGCTTACTTTAGATTGTGTTAATATTTACAAGGAAGTTTCGTGATGTTGTTATGTTTACCACTTATTATCCCTTGATAAATTTATTATGAAATACAATAGATATATAATGGTTTGGGCAGCAAACCTTTCATATTAATCAAAACATAAAAGTTTGGGCAGCCACCTTTTTTTTCATCCTTATCCAAGTAACATATATACCTTTTTGGCTAATATCCTCTCCACCTCCTCTAATTTCATTTCTCCAAAAAAATAAAACCCCAAAAATCCTCTTCTCTCATCAAATTCTCCCACTAAATCACCAACAAGACTTATTTTAGTTGAGACACAAGCTACTCCACACTTTTGAGGTAAGTTTACCAAACCCATTTTTTAACTGGACAGCTGTTAGTAGTTTTAGAATATCTCCTTGCATAAAATTCCGTTTTAAGAGAACCAAGTTGATCTGGAAATATATTTCATAGATCTAAAAAAAAATTCAGGCTCCAAAACTTAGTTTTGCTTGTATTTATTCGAAAAGGGGTGATGAAGTACACGGCAGTTGCTGCCCAGAATTCTGTTTTACAAACCCTCCATGTAGTAGTTAGTATTTTGAGCATATATTTTTGTAAGAAATTGATATCTGGGTGATTTAAATTTCTCTGAAACCCCAAGACATATATCTACAACTTTTATTAAGTCCAAAAAGTCTAGTTTTGCCGTTTAGCCCTTTGAATCTGAGCCACAATACAAGACAGTGGTACTGTCCAGAATTTCTGTTTTGATAGCTTAGGGTGATTTTCACTGATATCATATTTAGTTTCAACGTGCTGAAACCATTGAACTTAAATAGATATTTTATTGTGTATTTAAGGTATATATACTTTTGTACAAGCTAAGAGGAATTGTTTGACGAAGTGGACTTTGGTTGGTCTATGGCGTAGACAATTTGAACTCCTCGAGTGGTAGTAGAACTTGTTGTGTGGTAAAACGCCAAGGTTTGTGTATAAACTTGAACTTGGAATATCTTTATTTTCTGGAATTTTTGAAGTATCTTGATGTGTTGTTTCCTTTCTCTTCATCTTATATCATTGTATGGTTATTATCTCAAGTATTGCAAAATATTCGCTAAATCACCCACTTGTATGAATTGCTTGATCATTTTGCATTCTTGTTGGGACTTTGTCCTTCTTGTGGCTGTGACTTTGTCACCGATATCGGCATGCCTCTTGACTCGGATCTTTTGCCATCTTGACTTTGGATTTGTGGTTCGTCTTAGTTATCGAACTTCTCCATGTTAAGTACGAACTAGAAAGCCATTTTTAATATGGTTCTTGATTCTCTTGATTATTGTGTTTCGATTCTACTTAATTTGGGGCTTCGTTCCATCTTGATATTGATTATGCTTGGTGTGATGGCATGACGTACATATTGGGCAAAATTGGTTATTTGACAAACTTTGTTGAATTGATTTATAAGCTTTCTTGACACTTGACCCTTCAAATATTGATTTCAATATTTGGAAACTCTTGAAGGCTTTGATAGTTGATACTTTGATATACTTGTTTACTTGATTTATTATTATTATCTTATTGAGCTACCTATGACTGATAAAGGAATTGGAGAATCTAATGGCTCCAAACCCAAAGTTTATACACCACTAAGCTTTATGCTTAGCGATAGTTGTTTTCTATCGTAGGTAATATACAGGAAGAGATTTGAAGATGGAAATTTGGACTAGACTTTTTGGGAGCTTTAGTGAAAATCACCTTTGCATATGCATTTAGGTTTTGTCTAGTTTTGGGACTTGTACATGATCCATATGCTACACTTATGTATGAAATTTTGGAGGCTTGTTGACCACAAGTCCATAAGCTTGTAACATGAACTTGGTGACTTATTTTGCTGTTTTAGGGTGTGCTTTTCACCCATGTCATGTCATGTACTAAATTTACATTTTGCCTTGTAATTATATACCAAGGAGGAGACTAGTTTTCTTTTGATATTCACAAGTTTAAAATTAATGTATAATATGAACTGCAATGGTGTTGAATGAAAAAATTTCAAAATGAGTTTCTTCAAATTTTGTTATTCAAGCATGTATTAAATTGATACTATTATTGTATTTCTTTTTAGAATAGTTTTTTTAAGAAAGAAAATGTCCCAAAGGGGGCCTATTTCCGCTACAATTTTTGCATCTTTTGATATAAATTCCTTAAGTGTGAAATTGGCTTTTATTTCGATTCCCTCCCAAAGATGCTACAAGTTTTGTTTAGTGACTTGGACTTTTTGTTGGTACACTTGTTTCTTTTTAACATGTTTTGTTGTGTGTATTGTGCATATGCATCATGTATATGTCCCTAATGCAATGTGATCTTCCCTTATGTAGGAATTAAGTTATGGCCTCTTCTTCCTCTAGTAGACCTATGGAAGCCGCTCGTGAAGGTTTAGATAACTCTAGTGCCCAACCTCACTTACAAGAATGGGTTGGAGAACATTTTTCTGATCCTAATTTTCCTTGTACTAGTGGATCTGAAGTGCGAAATAATCAGGGTGCAAGAGTTAAGCCACATCCTCATATGAGTCATAGTACTCCTACTGTTGATCCTCATTTTCAACAAATGGCTGATTTCTTTTGTCACATGGCTAGAAGAATGCCCGACCCTAATGAAATGAACTTTGAGAAAATGAGAAAAATGGGCGGAGTTGAGTTTGAAGGCACTGTTGATCCTATTGATGCTGAGCAGTGGTTGGAGTGCGTGGAGAGAGTATTTGAGCAATTAGAGTGTTCAGAAGCTACCAAATTTAAGTATGTTGTCTCAACGTTACAAAAAGATGCTTATGACTGGTGAGTAAGTGTACCGAATGCCAAGGCAAAACCTTCTGTTCTTACTTGAAATGATTTTGTGAAAGAATTTCGTATGAAGTATGTCCCATCTGCTTATCATGATGCAAAAAAAAAGGAGTTTCTGAATTTAGAGCAAAGGAGTATGTCTATTGTTGAATATCAACAAAAGTTTCTTAGGCTTTCTCATTATGCCAGTGGTATTATCAATAGTGAAAAGATAAGTGCAGGCGATTCGAAGACGGTTTGAATGATTCCATCAGAAAGTCTGTGGTTGTCCTACCATATGAGAACTTTTGTAAACTAGTTTCAGCTGCTCTTACTTGGGAAAGAATCTACAAGGAACAAGCTAGTAGAAAGGAAAACAAGTTTAGAAAAGTCGATGCGATTCGGGAGGTCCATTTAAAAGGGAAGGTTTGACAATTCCAAAGCGGCGGTGTTCACAAGTTAGCCAAACCCAAGCAAAATAGATCAAACTTCTCTACTGCTAGCACTCCAAGCTATGGCCAAGGCAAGACTCGTATACCCACTTGTGTACAATGAGGAAAGAATCACTATGGTACTTGCCGAAGAGCTTCTGGTGCTTGTTTTAATTGTGGGAGCTTCGATCATAAAGGGAAGGATTATCCTAATCCTAACCCTACTTCTTCTCCGCGTACGGAAGGCTCAGTTCAGAAACCTATTACCACTCCTTCTCAAGGGAATAGAGGTGCAAGACCTAGAAACACTCAAGCAACAAGTGCAGGTGGAGCCAATCAAGCTAGTGGGTCAAGAGCTACAGCACGACCTTATGCTATGAGACAGAGGGATGACCAAGATGGGGAAAACGTGGTTGTTGATAAATTCACTTATTTGGCTTATGTGTTTTTACATTATTTGATCCTGGTTCTACACACTCCTATGTTTGCTCATCACTGGTTTTTCCTAAAACTGTGAAATCCGTGAGACTTAATTGTGATGTTCTTGTCCAAAGTCCTTTGGGTCAACAGGTTGTTTGTGATCAAATCTATCGAGGTTGTCCCTTTGTGATTCAAAATCTAGTTTTCCCAGCAGATTTGATTGAAATGCCTTTCCAAGACTATGATGTCATCGTCGGTATGGATTGGCTTCATAGATACCATGCAATAGTTGATTGTAGGTCGAAGTGTGTGAGCTTTAGAGCTCCTTCATTTTCACACATCATTGTTCAAGGTGAAAGATCATTGACATCTAATATTATCTCTGTGGTTATGGCAAGAAAGATGGTTAGTCCATTGTAAAGCTTATCTTGCTCATATATTTGATACACACCTAAAAAGTCCAAGCCTTAAAGATATATCAGTTTTATGTGAATTTTCTGACGTTTTCCCTGAAAATCTTCCTGGATTGCCCCCGGAAAGGAAAGTTGAATTTCCTATAGAGGCTATTCCTGGAACTACTCCTATTTCTATAACTCTTTATCGAATGGCTCCAGCAGAATTGAAGGAGTTGAAAATCCAATTACAAGAACTTCTTGAGAAAGGTTTTATTCGCCCAAGTGTTTCTCCTTGGGGAGCTCCTGTTTTATTTGTGAAAAAGAAGATGGCACTCTTAGGCTTTGTATTGATTACCGGTAATTGAACAAGGTAACAATTAAGAATAGATATCCACTACATAGGATCGAGGATTTATTTGACCAGCTAAAGGGTGCTAGGTTGTTCTCATTAATTGACTTGAGGTCTGGGTATTACCAACTATGGGTAAGTGAACAAGATATTCCTAAAACTGCATTTAGGACTCGCTATGGTCATTATGAATTTTTTGTGTCACACCCCTACTTGATGGGGCATGATGGGCACCCGACCCTTACTTAGGGCCGAGCGAACCCGCTGATCCTCGTGTTCTATAATCTTCATCGGACTCTAAATCATGAAATGAATGCATAATGGAAGCTTTTCAAAGAACAACATGCTTTTCGTTTTCTCAAATCAAGTCAAATCTGTAATCATATGAAATTTTGTAACATAATGCATAATGATACATCGGCTTATAAAGCCGCTTACGAGACCATGACATACCCATATCCCGCGACTGCATGTTCGCAAAGTCTCTAATATAAATCAAGATACCATAACATAGAAACTCTGACTCGGCGGCACTCCGGAAAACGGAGCTCGCCAATCCGACCGGAACATCTTCTACTCATCTCAGACACCGCGTGCAGCGAAACGCAACAATAGTGCCGGGTTCAAAGACGTAACACAGACCGAGTACGTAAGCATGAAATACAAGAAATGTGATCATACCGACAAGCGAGTATTTAAAATCATAAGGTTTGGTTTCCTAAACATAAATAAATAACTATCATGTACATATG
>NW_026726611.1:0-71103 GCF_029784015.1 Lycium ferocissimum | reverse complement strand
GAAAATTTTTTTTTCTTTGCTTATTTACGCGGTTTGATTCTGTCTTGCTTTACATACTCGGTACTTCTTTCGGCACGGCACCTTTTTCGGGGTGCGTTCGTTGCGTCATATACGTCCGGAACCCGGTGTAGGCTACACGCTACACATTGTCTTGGATTGCTCCTTTTGATCCGGGAGCCTATTTATTGGTATACATGCTTCTGTTATGTATATGCTTCGCACATTTGGACTATTTGGGTACGACGGGGCCACTCCGTCATATGTTTGTCGGAGTCCGTAGAGGCACGTAGTCATCTATGTGGGTCCGAGGGGTCCTACGTATGTTTGTTTGTTGTGATTTGTACCTTTATACGGTCCCGTTTGGTGCCGGGGGCCATAGCGGCCCATATGTGTACGCTTACGTGTATATATATGTGTTCGGCCGATGTATATTTCGCCGCTCTTTTGATTTTGATATGGTATCTTATATCCGCGTCCGCTTAAATTGATATTTATTTTTATATCCGTTTAAATTAATGAATATAATATCGGAGCTACGATATATTATGATGATTTGATATGAATATCCGTTTGGCGTCAAATAGGCGATCACGGCCCACGAAGCCGGGTCGTGACAACTATATTTCTTGGTAAAAACACTCAAACTTTTTCCAATATTCTAGAAATTTCCCCCAAATTGCCAGCACCAAATTTTAAGCCTAAACCAGGTATAATTCTCGAATTTTCGTCCTAGGATATGTCTGCGAGCCGTGTTCTGTAGAGTCTTATTTATGGTTGTGAAGTGCGCCACACTTATAAACAAGATGCTGCGGGGCATTTAGGAATGATGACCGTCTTTCTTCTTCATAGATCGTGCGACAGAGCTATAATATAAGAATTCCCTTTTCCCTAACCGTGCTTTATGTTTTCAGCAAAATTGATGAAAGGAGAAGCTAAAGCAGCCCAGAAGGGAAAGATAGTGGTCGAAGAGGGGATCGACGGAGCCGCCTACGATATGGAGGAGGGCGGCCCCGGAGTAAGGCCCTATTCGGCTCTCTCCATATTTTGCCCACTCACAGAGGAGAAAAGGGGAGTCTCGGCCTAGCTCCACTGCACCCCAGCCGTCCACCGCATGCCTGCGTGCCGGAGGATGCGACGAGGGCCATCTTTTTTTGTCGACCGAGTTAGTAGCCGGCCAAGACCGGCGGCAGGACGCGAGCCATGGTAACGATAAAAGGAAAAAGTCGGTCTTCGAAGGTTTGACCATGAGTTTGGGGCACTCTAGCGCGACGATTCTGCGCACCAACGTTCAACGGTCAGCCTAGTGCGTCACCACGGCTTTACGGGACCCGGGGTTGATAGATGCCTGCTGGGGCCGGTTCGAGTTTTAGAGTTTCGAATTCCAAGAACAGGGGTGATTCAAGACAGACGATATTACCTGTACCACTTTGTACTCGGTGCGTCAAGTTACATTTTGGACCGTGCTGCTTGGTTTTGAATGCTTGTTATGCTTGCGCTCGGCTAGGCCATTTCAGGCGCGACTGTCCATGGATACGTGGTAGAGATAAGGTTCGGCCTACGGGATTGGCAGCTAGCTCTTCATCATCGGTACGCCTCCGATGCGCACGGCGAGGTAACGACAGTCAGGATAGGGGACCGAGGAGGATCTGTCGGAGAGACACTTCACTCTATGGCTCTTCGGGACCAAGCTCGAGGAGCAAGTTGACTATGGGCCATATGAATTTTTTATTGAAGTTTTCCTATGGTGTGTTATATCCCCGCGTTTCCGTACGTCGGAATATTTTAGGACAATCGCGGGGGTTAAGAGCAAGACTATAATTTTGATTTTGTTTGGCGCATAAGTTGTTATGAAAATTTTGAAGTGAGAATATTGAGAAAGGCCAAAAATAAAGGGAAAATCCGCAATATGACTCGTGGAAATATGGAGGAAGACGAAGGGTAAATTTGGAATTTTAGAAAAATAATTTTTCATGAGTTGCAAAAAAAAAAAAAAGAAAGAAAATATGGGCTTGACCAAGTGGGCCAAAGCCCATATGAGAATTAAATAAATAAGTCAAGGGATGACTTATTATTCATCTTTTTCATTTCATTTTTTAGAAGTTTCATGAACCTTGAAGGAAAGAAGAGATGGAGAAAATTTAAAGGGGCCATTCAGCCATTGCAAAAAAAAAAAAAAAAAAAAAAAAAAAACCGGGGAAAAAAAAAAAAGGGGGAAAGAAAAGAAGTATTTCTTTTTCTAGCAAAATCATCCATTGAAGAGTTCTTGGCAAGGTGAAGGATTCTTTGGAGCAAGACAAATACGAATTCATAGTTGGAAATTCAAGCAAGTTGGAGAATCAAAAAAGGAGGTAAGAATTCATTCTCTTTACATGTTATGGATATTTTTGCATGTTGTAGTATACAAAAATGAGTGAAATTCATGAGAAGTATGGATATAGTGGTGTGGCGAATATAGTGGTGTGTGTAGAAGTGAGGAGTTAATTTTATTTAGTAGTTTGGTTGTTATCGTAATGTATAGAAATGAACGAAAATTCATGAAAATCTATGTGTTATTGTTGTGGCCGAAAATGGTGTTGTTTGATAGCTATGATGAATTAATTTCATTTGATGTACTAGTTGATGTCGTTGTGGATTCCATGATGAAAAATGAGAATTTAATGGCTAGGAATGAAGTTGAGATTGTTTGTGGGTTATGGAAGGAGTTGGTGTGGTGTTAGTGTGATTTCTTGTATTTGTATGAATGATATTGTTAATGTGTTGTAGTTATTCTTGTTGAACTTGAAGGAATTTGGGTAGTGTATGTGTTGTGCGAATTGAATTGAATAGAGTGGAATTGAATTGAATTGGAATGGATTGAAGCTGAATTGAATTGAATATGAATGGAATATTGTTGGTAAGATTGTTGGTGTTGTTGATAGTTTGGCCGGGTTAAATTCCCGGGTTGTTGTTGATTGAAATTGGCCAAGTTGAACTTGGTGGGATGGCGCATTTACGGAAATGCTTTAAAGTTGTGAGGCAAGTGTCAATTCAAGATTTAACCTCAGGTTCTAATCACTATTTGGTAAATGTGACAAATTTGTAGATTACGGTGGATTTGCAACTTGGACTTGGAGTAACGGAAGGAGCGGAAAGAGGTATGTAAGGCTTCACTTTTCTTTCTTGGCATGTCTTAGATGCAATAGGTTTGAACACGGGTCTCGGACAATTCCTTTCCAAATCCGAGATTAAATTAACTACTATTCATTCAGTGGAATTGAATTAGAACTTGCGCGAAATGTCGGAAAAACTTCCTAAACATCCAGAACTTACACAAATAGGACCCGATTACCCTAAGATCCTCACAAGTGACGTCATGAATTGTAATATTCGTAAATTTGATACGCCGCCTCATTTGACCCGAGGTGGGCCCATTGTTCCCGGATTTTCCCTATTGTTCCATTTGACTTATTTTGAAGTAGAATCCAATGGAAACTTTTGATCCTTATTCCGTCGTCAAATGCCAAGTACTGTAACTATGTAACGAGGATACTCTTATGATGACGAAGAAGATTCTAGGTGTGAGAAAATGGCTATGACGCATATGTTAAGAATATGTACTTATCATGAATATGACTATGAATATGTTTCCCAATAACATGGATGATGTCCAGGAGGGAAATGTTTACATGACGACTATGACCATGATGATTCTATGATTAAAGGTTCTAAGTCTATGATTGTAGTGACGAGATGGGAACGTTAAGCTATTTCTTGAATTCTCAACTCTACTCATGAATAATGCTTTTCTTTAAAGGTTCCAAGTATACGAAACGATGCCTTATGATCTGTTTTATATTTTCTCATGATATTACTCTCACAAATAGTCTCGCCTTATATTAATCATTCCTTCAAGGTGAGACAAGCGCCCATAGTTATTCTATAATAAAATCGGAGGTTCCCGACCTTACGTCACTCCGATGGATACATGATTTTCTTGGGCTCTCCTGCATGCTTATATAACCTATGGATATGAAAAATGTATATGTACATGGGGTGGGGGGTAGGGATACATGGAAAATGGGAAGGGAACTATGTTTCATTGCCACCTGTCACCGGCTTATCATCCCGGACGCGGGATGCTAGGACGCTGGATTTATGGGCAGAACGAGGGTATTCCGCGCAATAATGTGGGCGAGCCGACGCCGTTCGGTGCTATGATACTATGATACACTATGACATGCTATGATACTATGATACACTATGACACGCTATGATACTATGATACACCATGATATTATATTACTATGATATATTATGATTTAACATGATATGACATAAATTCTATTTTCTATGCCTATGAAAAGAAATGTTTTTTTAAAAGGAAAACAAGCATGCGTGGCATCCGCCCCCATGGGGCTCTCACGCACAAAGTTACTCGCTCTATCCTATGATATGTTCTATGTTTCATGCGTATATTGTTCATATGTACAGTGTCATCCTTTTACCTCGCGATATAATATCTCTTTATTGTCTATGCTTGTACCTCCTACTATGTTGCTACTTACGCCTTACATGCCTCGATTACATAGCTCGTGCGACCCCTCTTCTTCGGGGCTACGTTTCGTGCAGCGCGGTACACCCGGATGATCGGGAACTACTATAGAAGATGTTCCAGTAGTGCTTCATCTCCATTTGCTCGAGAGTTCTTGGGGTCTAGAGTCCTACGCTATGACGTCATGATTGAGTTAGAGACTTTAGGAGACGAGAATCGTGGGTATTGGGTTGTCGATTTGTAAGCGGCTCGAGCACTCGATATGTTATTATGTTTCGTGTCTCGAGTCTTATATGATGTCGAGGATTTTACTTATGAAAAAAAAAATTCTATGTATTCCTTTCTAACCGATTTATAAGTTCATATGTATAATAAGAGTCGAGCCGGGTTCGCTCGGCTCGAATGTGAGGTCGGGTGCCCATCACACCCTAGTAAGATCGGGTGTGACAAAGTGGTATCAGAAAGGTCGGTCTAAGGGATGTTCGCAAAGTCGTGTCGTCCGAGAGTCACGTTATGGGTGTGAAAGCCGGCACATTTATAAACGGAGGTCGCGGGGCATTTAGGAATTGTTGACCTTCTTTGTCTCCCATGATCGTGCGATAGATAGAGCCAAGTCCTAGGAAAATGGAATCTCCATACGGACTTTTACCTACGACGGAAAGTGAGAGGCGATACGGAAAGATTGCAGGGATTTGAATGGTGAGAACGATAAAGGAGGCCCTACCAGGATGGATACGTCTAAGAGAAAGAGCGCGAAAAGGATACGATAAGCGGCAATAAGCGAGGTGCGATGTTTCAAGGTTATGGATTTGGCATGGCGATAGAGGTACGATCGCTATCCTCCGAGTCGTAGAGACCGAGACGAGAAGTAGTCGTGTACACGGTGGAAAGTGAACATCGGGGAAGTGAAAAGGGTAAAATGGAAATTGCAAAAGAAGAACGTGTTACGAAAAATGTTCCGGAATACGTAAAACTTTGATCAAGTCCCGTTATGTAGTAAAGGCTATATGAGAAAGCGTGCGCGATTATATCGACATTAAGGCACCGAATCCCACAAAGTTTCGAGGTTAAGCGTGCTCGGTGGGAGCAATTTCGGGATGGGTGACCCCAGGAAGTACGCGAGAAATTCGATATATCCGGACACAGAGACAAATGAGAAGTTATGATAGCCTAAAGGAAACTAGAGCATATGGGATGGTTGGAGATCATAAGAAGACGTGTAGAACGAGGCAAACTTGCTTGGTAAAGAGACCGGAAGTGCATCGCGTACCGGAATTAGGGATAGGCTTGAACGACGGTTGGACGTATTTTGTGGGCTAGTTAATAGTAATTATATATATGTATATATAAAGGTGTAGAATATCCCAAATATGATTGTATAGGTGGACATGTGAATCCCGTGCACCGAAGTCACGGTACAAAAAGCATTAATCGAGTAAAGGTACCGAAGTTCGAGTGACAGCAAGAGTAAATGGTACAAGTGTTGTAAAGTAAGCTATTGTTATTCTACTATAGATTGAGATTGGGAATGAGGATACGAGACGGAGTATAAACGGATAATGGTATAGGTACACTCCAAAAGGGGAGGAAGAGAGAATGTAAGGATGAGATAGAGACGATTGATACGGTAATATGTTTGATATGGATGCTTGGATTACAAATGAAACCCCCTTCATGGAAATAAGTCAGTGAGATCGAAAAACCAATAATAAGTGTATAAGAATCAGGATGGTGCTTGAGGCAGTGTGTGAAGTCTTGCAAAAACCACGAATGACAGGACACTAGAAAAATGGACGTGTATGAAGAGAACGAGGATGATGAGAGAATGATATTGGATAACTTAAGAGATAATGTGAAGGATAGCACTAGTTATAAAAAGGGAGCTCCCCCGAGGTGCTTATGAGAGCCTGTAGGACTAGTCGAACATTCGAGGACGAATGTTCCAAAGGGGGGAAGGATGTTATATCCCGCATTTCGTACGTCGGAATATTTTAGGACAATCGCGGGGGGTTAAGAGCAAGACTATAATTTTGATTTTGTTTGGCGCATAAGTTGTTATGAAAATTTTGAAGTGAGAATATTGAGAAAGGCCAAGGGTATAAAGGGAAAATCCGCAATATGACTCGTGGAAATATGGAGGAAGACGAAGGGTAAATTTGGAATTTTAGAAAAATAATTTTTCATGAGTTGCAAAAAAAAATAAAAAAAAAATAAAATATGGGCTTGATCAAGTGGGCCAAAGCCCATATGAGAATTAGATAAATAAGTCAAGGGATGACTTATTAGTCATCTTTTCATTTCATTTCCTAGAAGTTTCATGAACCTTGAAGGAAAGAAGAGATGGAGAAAATTTAAAGGGCCATTCGGCCCTTGCAAAAAAAAAAAAAAAAAAAAAAAAAAAAAAAAAAAACCGAGGAAAAAAAAAAGAAAAAGGGGAAAGAAAAGAAGTATTTCTTTTTCTAGCAAAATCATCCATTGAAGAGTTCTTGGCAAGGTGAAGGATTCTTTGGAGCAAGACAAATACAAATTCATAAGTTGGAAATTCAAGCAAGTTGGAGAATCAAAAAAGGAGGTAAGAATTCATTCTCTTTACATGTTATGGATATTTTTGCATGTTGTAGTATACAAAAATGAGTGAAATTCATGAGAAGTATGGATATAGTGGTGTGGCCGAATATAGTGGTGTGTGTAGAAGTGAGGAGTTAATTTTATTTAGTAGTTTGGTTGTTATCGTAATGTATAGAAATGAACGAAAATTCATGAAAATCTATGTGTTATTGTTGTGGCCGAAAATGGTGTTGTTTGGTAAGCTATGATGAATTAATTTCATTTGATGTACTAATTGATGTCGTTGTGGATTCCATGATGAAAAATGAGAATTTAATGGCTAGGAATGAAGTTGAGATTGTTTATGGGTTATGGAAGGAGTTGGTGTGGTGTTAGTGTGATTTCTTGTATTTGCATGAATGATATTGTTAATGTGTTGTAGTTATTCTTGTTGAACTTGAGGGAATTTGGGTAGTGTATGTGTTGTGCGAATTGAATTGAATAGAGTGGAATTGAATTGAATTGGAATGGATTGAACTGAATTGAATTAAATATGAATGGAATATTGTTGGTAAGATTGTTGGTGTTGTTGATAGTGTTATATCCCGCGTTTTTGAGCAATCGGATAATTCAAGACAATTGCGGGAGGACGTGAAGCAAGGCCATATCTTTATTTTGTTAGGCGTATGAATGGCTTATGAAGTATTTGAAGCGGAATTATCAAGAAAGGTCAAGGGCATAAAAAGGGAAATTCGCACTACGCCACATAGAAATACAAAGGAAGGCGAAGGGTAAATTTGGAATTTGGAAAATAGTTTTATGAAATTACAATTTGTCATGGAAGAAAAATATTTGGGCTTGGACTTTTTTTTAAAATCAAGAGAAGGCCCAACTGGCCATGACTTGGGCTAAGCCCATGAGAGAGTTAATTTGTGGAATAAAAGATGACTAAGTCATCTTATTCCACAAATTCTCTAGAAATTTCAAGAGAGTGAAGAACAAAAAAAAAAAAAAAAAAAAAGAAGAAGAGAGGAGAAAAACCAAGAAGGCCTTTCGGCCAAGTGCAAAAATTGCCAAGAAAATTGACAAAAATTTCTTTAAAAATCATTTCCTACCAATTCAAGGGTCCCTAGCAAGGTGGAGTGGTCTTTGGAGCAAGAAGAATATATATTCATACAAGTTGAAGTCTCTAGCTAAGTGAAGAATTGAAGAAAAAGGTGAGGTTTGATTCTTTCTTACATGTTATGGATGATTTTGGATGTGTAGTATGTAAAAAGTGGATGAAATCCATGAGAGAGAAAACTATGGTGTGGCCGTGTATATATATGTGTGTGTAGAAATTATGTGCTAACTATTTTGTTTAGAGTTTGGTTGTTATTGTTGTGAATGCTATGTTGATGATGGAAGTTGAATGATTTTGAAGAGGTTGTAGCTTGGTATGCATGATGTTAGCCATGTATGTGCATGGTGATGTGGCCGTGTAGTTGTGGTGTGGCGTGGAGGAAAATAAGCCAATTTTATGTAGTGTTTTGATTATGGTTGTTGTGTATTTTATGTTGATAATAAAGCTTAATGATTTTCATGAAATTGTAGTAGTTGGAGGTTGGTGGTGAAAGTGTATGTAAATAAAATATGATGTTCTTGTATGCATGAAAGATAATGAGACTAGTATGATATTGTCGGAATATATATTATAAAGTTATTATTGTTTTATTGGAGTTGGAAGGTTTACGAAAGAAGTAGTAAGTTGGTTGAGTTGTTATAACGTATCTTGGATTGAAATTGGAAGTTGTTAGTATGGTTGTGATATTATGATTGATAGTTTGGCCGGGTTGAATTCCGATTGTTGTCGGTGAGAATTTGCCAAGATGATTTTTGGGAATGATGTATTTACGAGGGAAGTGCTGCCGAAATTTCGTAGCCAAATGTCATTTTAAGAATCCAATTCTAAATGCACTAATCAATGTTTATAAACATGACCAAATTGTAGATTTTGGCAATTTGCAACTTGAAATCGGAGTGGCACAAGGAGCGGAAAGGTATGTAAGGCTTCACCTTCCTTCTTGGCATGTCCTAGACATAATAGGCTTGAATACGAACCTCGGGATGATCCTATTCCTAGAAGTCCGAGGTTGAAATTAACCCTCTTTCATTCAAAGGGAATTGAATTAATTTTGCATAAAATGTTGGAAAGATGCCTAAACATCTAACTCGCACAAATATGACCCGACTACCTTAAAACCCTCATAAATGACGTCATGAAGTTTAAGATACATGATTTATGTTCGCCGCCTCATTTGACTTGAGGTGGGCCCACTGCCCCCGGATTTTCTTTATTACTCCGTTTATCAAACGATGAGTGTTATAACTATGTTAATGAAAATGTTCTATGATGATAATGATAACAATGATGTAAGGAAGAGAATAAGTCTATGACAAATGTAACAAGAATGATTCCATGCCCAAAAGTCTTAAGTCAAGAATCTAATGCGAGTGTGAAAGTGTTAAACTAGTCTTTGGTCTTTAATTTTATTCCTTGGTTATGATACTATTTTCTAAGCATTTCAAGCATATGAACTAACATTTATGATGTCCACATGTATATGAGATATGTATATGTATATATATATATGGGAAAGGGATACATGTATATGTGGGGAATGGGAAGGGAAACATGTTTCATTGCCACTGTCACTGCTTATCATCCCGGATGCGGGATGCTATTGACGGACGCGGGATATATGGGCGAGCCGACGTATTTCGGCGCTATGTGGGCGAGCCGACGTTGTTCGGTGCTATGACACGACATGATATGCTACACGACATGATATGCTATGACACGACATGATATGCTATGACACGACATGATATGATATGATATGATATATGATATAATACTATAGGATATAATATGACATGCTATGATAAGAGACGATATGATATGAGTTCTATTTTCTATGCCTACGAAAAGAAACGTTTTCTTCTAAAATGGAAAGACAAGCACGCATGGCATCGAGCTTGAAAGGGGTATTCCTATGTATGTGTTATTTTATGGTTCCATTATATATATGACCCCATGATATTGTTACTCCTATGCTATGCTCCTGTTTGTATTACTTTCCATGCCTTACATACTCGGTACATTATTCGTACTGACGTTCCTTCTTGTGGACGCTGCGTCCCATGCCGCGCGAGTCGGCGGTGGACGTACTTGACCCTAGAAGCTCTATCAATATTTGTAGACAAGGGCCGCTCCGCCTGTTCCGAGCCTCGCTTCTTTGGTACTATTTTGTATATATGTATATATATTCGGGCACGGCAAAGTACGCGGCCCTTCCTATGTATATGTGTACTATGTCTAGAGGCTCGTAGACGATATGTACGGTTATATGTTTTGTACCTTGATGGTCCTTGTCGTAATTAAGGTGATAAAGAACGTTGTTAGCCTATGTTTATATTATGCTATTAATGTTAAGTGACAAAGAAGAAAAAAAAATACGGTGGTGTTCATACGGCCCACTTAGGGATAAGAATACGACACGAGATAAGAGGTGCTCGGTACAAGTATCGGGTACCCGTCGCGGCCCCAATTGGGTCGTGACAGATAGTTTGGCAGGGTTAAATTTCTGGGTTGTTGTTGATTGAAATTGGCCAAGTTGAACTTGGTGGGATGGCGCATTTACAGGGGAAATGCTGCCGAAATTTCAGTAGGCAAGTGTCAATTCAAGATTTAACCTAAAGGTTCTAATCACTATTTGGTAAATGTGACAAATTTGTAGATTCTGGTGGATTTGCAACTTGGACTTGGAGTAGCAGAAGGAGCGGAAAGAGGTATGTAAGGCTTCACTTTTCTTTCTTGGCATGTCTTAGATGCAATAGGTTTGAACACGGGTCTCGGGGACAATTCCTTTCCCAGAAATCCGAGATTGAAATTAACTACTATTCATTCATAAGGAATTGAATTAGAACTTGCGAAATGTCGGAAAAACTTCCTAAACATCCGAACTTACACAAATAGGACCCGATTACCCTAAGATCCTCACAAGTGACGTCATGAATTGTAATATTCGTAATTTGATACGCCGCCTCATTTGACCCGAGGTGGGCCCATTGTTCCGGATTTTCCCTATTGTTCCATTTGACTTATTTTGAAGTAGAATCCAATAGAAACTTTTGATCCTTATTCCGTCGTCAAATGCCAAGTACTGTAACTATGTAACGAGGATACTCTTATGATGACGAAGAAGATGCTAGGTGTGAGAAAATGGCTATGACGTCATATGTTAAGAATATGTACTTATCATGAATATGACTATGAATATGTTCCCAATAACATGGATGATGTCCGGGAGGGAAATGTTTACATACGACTATGACCATGATGATTCTATGATTAAAGGTTCAAGTCTATGATTGTAGTGACGAGATGGGAACGTTAAGCTATTTCTTGAATTCTCAACTATAATATGAATAATGCTTTTCTTTAAAGGTTCCAAGTATACGAAACGATGCCTTATGATCCTATTTTATATTTTCTCATGATATTACTCTCCACAAATAGTCTCGCCTTATATTAATCATTCCTTCAAGGTGAGACAAGCGCCCATAGTTATTCTATAATAAAATCGGAGGTTCCACGACTTTACGTCACTCCGTTGGATACATGATTTTCTTGGGCTCTCTCTGCTTATATAACCATGGATATGAAAAATGTATATGTACATGGGGCGGGGGGTAGGGATACATGGAAAATGGGAAGGGAACTATGTTTCATTGCCACCTGGGTCACTATTTATCATCCCGGATTATGCCCGGACATTTATGGGCTCTGCCTATATTCTTCCAATAATGAGCGGGCCGACGCTGTTCGGTGCTATGATACTATGATACACTATGACATGCTATGATACTATGATACACTATGACACGCTATGATACTATGATACACCATGATATGCTATGATACTATGATATACTATGATTTAACATGATATGACATAAATTCTATTTTCTATGCCTATGAAAAGAAATGTTTTTTTAAAGGGAAAACAAGCATGCGGCATCCGCCCCCATGGGGCCCTCACATGCACAAAGTTACTCGCTATCCTATGATATGTTCTATGTTTCTATGCAGTATATTGTTCATATGTAGAGAGTGTCATCCTTTTACCTAGAATATAATATCTCTTTATTGTCTATGCTTGTACCTCCTACTATGTTGCTATACGCCTTACATGCTCAAGAGACATAGCTCGTCTTGACCCCTCTTCTTCGTGGGGCTACGTTTCATGCCGCGGACAGTATACCATGATCGACCGCTACTATAGAAGATGTTCCAAGAGTTGGCATCTCCATTTGCTCGGAGAGTTGCCGGGACGAGTCCTACGCTATGACGTCATGATCGAGTTAGAGACTTTGCATGTAATCGCGGTATTGGGTTGTCGGTTGTAAGCGGCTTCAAAGCTCCGATATGTTATTATGTTTCGTGTCTCGAGTCTTATATGATGTCGATTTTACTTATGAAAAAGAAAAAAAATTCTATGTATTCCTTTCAACCGATTTATAAGTTCATATGTATAAAGAGTCCGGCCGGGTTCGGCTTATTCCGAATGGGGTTTGGTGCCCATCACACCCTAGAAGATCTGGGTGTGACAAAGCAATAAGCCAAATTGCTTAATAGGAACGAGCGAGAATTCTAAAGGGGACTCATAACCAAATTATTTATAAGTAGCTATGATTTAGATGTTTTCATCACTATCTGGAATTTTGTAATTAAGAATGAAAGAGTTATGTACCCAATGGTGGTTATTATTAGTGTGTTCTAAAGGTTAAAATAGGATTAATTTAGCCAAAAGAGTGTGGGGTTCTTTAAACCAAAGAAGAGGCATCAAGTAATTTTATTGGGACCCATTAGGATTTCGACTAGTTTTAGATCATATGATAAAGGTCACGCAAAGAAGGTGGGATGCGTTAGTACCAAAACTAACGCACCGATCCCATCAGGACTCCGAAGTTAAGCGTGCTTGGGCGAGAACTCCCGATTCCATTATGGAGTAATCATATTCATCGTACCTCACCTTGAAGGAACTAGTATCATAAGATTAAGTCTAGCAAGAATGACATTAAAAAAATCGTATAAGATATATATATATATATATATATATATCATAAGCATTAGTGGTCTTTAGGCTTAGATTCATCATCACCATTATCATATTCGTGACATATCTCTTATCTTTACCTCATAAGAGCTCTTTATCAACGTAGACTCATAGTTCGGGAATATAAGAAAGCCATGAGAGATAGGGGAACTCATGTCATAGGAAGTATGCCTTAGAAAGAAGGGACTAGCCTTACATACCTTGTATCTCTTCAACTCTATCGTCTAATTGCGATCTCTTTCAATTCACCTTTAAGGGAATTCGTACTAAAATTAGATAATCGGTAACATAAGTATGCTTGAACTAAAGCTAATGAAAATTGGGCAGCATCTCCTTAGTTTCTACAACTTTCTCCATATAATATAATAACTCCCAAACACTTATAAGAACATTCATAATCTCATAATCCACAATCTTTGTCAACCATACATCATTCAATTCTCCTACTCCCTTTTTAAGGGCATCCATAACCATGGTCATAATACAATATTGCATTCATCCTGCTATTATGTTTCTCCCATGTTCTTAATACCATTTGTAACGAGATTCTATTCATAATACATCAAGAGTCATGATTCATGTCAACTACTATTTAAGAATACCATTATTTTCACATTTGAGCTCTATATTCTATTTTCTTCCATAATCCAAGTCTTTAACCCCTCAATACTCTCAATAATAGGAAATAAACATAAAACTCACCTTAAGCACTTGGGAAAAAGCCTTGAGTCACTTTACTCCATTAGAATGAAATCCTCCACTTGCATGTCAAAGAAATTCTTACTCTCCACAAACCCTAATAGGCTTCCTAGTATATGAATCTCTCAAATCTTGGCTTTTGATCTTGATTTCTTGGTATAGATTGTTGTAAAAATAGAGAGAGGGTTTTAGAGGATTCTAGAGAGATATAGAGTCTGTTTTGGGAGAAATAATGAATTAAAACGTGGGAGCTTATATTTATAACTGTGATAGAAAACCGTTCCGCTAGTCGACGGCTCGTCGACATGTCGATGGTCCGTCGACATGCACCATTGATTCTCCGCCCGAGATGTCCGACAACAACTCGTCGACGGTGCCAGGGGACGGCTCGTCGACGTGTCGATGGTCCGTCCCTTGGGCCGTCGACGCTGACTGGTTTCAGCAGTTTTTCTGAACTGCTCCGTTTTGCTCCGATTCAATTTGTTTCACTTCTAATTCCCTCATAATGTCAAGAATATACACTTATACTCCTGCACACATACAAAGTAAAATATCTCCTGACCAAAGCTTTCAAAGTGGACTACCGATCAAGGTGTACACCACCAATAAGCCAAAATCTCCTTGTAATAAAGGTGCAACATGTATTGGACAAATGGAATTCACAAACGATGTTCAATAGCTAGTTGAAGGAAGAACGAGAAGAGACTAACCCAATTTATGTCTCAAGCACATGATAACCGGGGAGGATGACCGTTCGGGAAATCAAAGATGATGTCGTCGGGTTTAGAAACTACAACATTCGAGGACGAATATTTCTAAGGGGGAATATATATTACACCCCAAAAAATTTTTTACCAAGACCGGAGACGCTTAGTATGAGCTCAAGAAGAGTAAAGTTATACAAATATTAAGGATGAAGATTATATTATATCGCATAATATATATATATATATATATATATATATATATATATATATATATATATACAATGGACATTTGGAGATCGTATTTGTAAATCGCTTAATACGTTACTTTATGAATAGCCCGTAACCGTAAGTTAAGGTAGGGCCCACATGCTGGGATTTTATAAAGGACATATGAAAAGTTATATGAGTAGTACATGGGAAGTTGAGCAAGTCTTACGAAGGACCCTTAAGCCAAATATGGGCACAAGCCCTCCAGAAGGATGTTTCAAGGATACGTTTCGGTCACCGATGAGGCCAAAGCTCCATTATAAGCTTGGAATTTGGAAAAAAACAAAAAATGAAAGTTGCATAATCGAAATAAAAACCATAGGTCGGGGCCCTCATACAATAATGATACGTATGCACGTTTTAAGATCGGGCCGTCGTTGGGAATTAACCATGCGCGAATGCGCGTACGGTGGCGCCAATGCGCATTATATATAACGCGAATGGGCCACGTGCGCAGCGATCGCCAGCAAATTTTAAGTCGGTCAAGAACAAATAAAGGGGGTTACCCCTTATTTCTTCAGCCAAAACACTCCAAACTCTCTCTAATATTCTGGAAATTTCTCCCAAATTCCCAACTCCAAATTTGAAGCCTAAACCAGGTATAATTCTCGAATTTCGATCCAGGTAGCGTACAGTTGCGATTACAAAATCGTATAGCAACGCGTTTGGCTCAGTCCAAGGTGGGAAAAAGTGGAGATATAGCAATATTATTGGGAAAAAGGTATAAATTTCTTTTTATTAATGTTAATCTTGGTTTATTTATTGGAAATGAGAGATAGAACCGTTAAATAGAAGGGCTCACTGATCATATATATTTGTTTTTTAGAAGAAAGATCGAAATAAACGGATAAACACTTTCTATGGGATGTTTATGAAGTATTTTGGTATTGAGAATATTATGGTTGATATTGGTATTGTTGTTGTTGTTGGTTGTTGAATTGAGATTTCGGCTAGGCATACAAAACAAATGAGAAAAGAATCGCTTGATTTTTAAAGATATAGAATAGTTTGATTTGAAAACTTAGGGAAAGTGTTCGATAATGAGTCTAACGTTAGTATGAATCCTCTTAAATGTAGACTTACGAGCTCGGACGAATAAGCGTAGGTAGTTGGAGGCTGAATAGGTATGTTAAGGCTTGTCCCTTTCTTCCAAAAGGCATGATTCTTATATTACTATCTTCCTTATATTTCCATGACCTTCTTACATCCCAAGAGTTGAAAGCTCGAGATTATAAAGAGCTTCGTATGAGAAAGAGATGAGATGTGTTTTATGATAATAATGGTGATGATGACTTTATTTATAAATATTCCAAAGTTTATGAATTGACGCTTTATGAGATTTATGAACTTATTCTATGTTTTCCCTTGATGTTAATCGTTATTGGCAGTCTCACCTCATAATGCTATTTCCTTCAAGGTGAGACATGACGACCATGATGTTCCATAATACAATCGGAGGTTGCTAACCTTACGTCACTCCGATAGAGTTACAGTTTTTACTTGAGCTCCTATGCATGCTTCATATTAAGTATATGATGATGATTACACCGCACCTATACGGCCGGGCAAAGATAACTACGGTGAGCATAGTGGACGACTTATGGATAATTACACCGCGCCTATACGACCGAGCAGCACCACTACGGTGAGCGTAGTGGGCGGCTTATGGATGATTACACCATGGCTAGACGGCCGGCTAGCATCGCTAAGGCAGGTGGCTTATACACCGTGTCTTTATGGCACGAGCAGCGCACTAGTGGGCGGCGTGAGATGATTACCCCGGATGCGGGCTAATGATGTTATTGATTCAGACTGTTTATGTATGTATGTATGTGTGATATGTTCTAAAGGTAAAAGTGAGCATGCATGATTCCGCCTCAAGAGGCAAACAGTTACAATCATTCTTTCTTCATATGCTTTTTATACTTCCTTATTATGTTATCATATATGCCTTACATACTCAATACATTGTTCGTACTGACGTCCTTTCTTTTATAGACACTGTGTTCATGCCCACAGGTTGACAGAGAGACGGCCTGGACACTTAGGAGCCTTACCAGCAGCTGTACATGAGCACTCTACTACTCCGTAGTTGCTGCTCATTGGTATATTTCTCTGTGTACATATTGGGGCATGGCGGGGTCCTGTCCCGTCCCTATAATCTCAGTATTCTAGTAGAGGCTCATAGATACTTATGTGTGGGTAATAGATGTTATGAGACTTCTTTAGCCCATACCTTCTATATTATTTTGTAGCCTTATGGGCCTATGTGTGCACACATATTTTGGGAGATATTTAGAGATTGTTTCATGATAAGTTTAGTGTTGAGAAAGATATATGTTCAGGCTGAGTATGATAGATAGCAAGATAAATGGTGCTCGGTAGTCAGCTCCGGATACCCGTCATGGCCCACTAGTTGGGTCGTGACACGCTTATCTTTTTCCAAAGTCATACGAACTCAACTCCTTCCACTCAATTCCTCAAAGGACCTTCCGAAATTCCTCATATGCATCCTTTACTCATAAAACGTACTTAATAATGCTTCGTCCCTTATACTCCAAAGTTGTTTTACTTAGCCATAGTGCAACATACTTACGCTCCAATTTGATAAGTGCTTCTCCGCAAGTACGGGGTGTAATAGAACCTCCTGTAATGCCCTGCAAGACACAAGAAACAACGTATCTTTGTCGGTGTCATGGGTCTTGGCCAATCCCTTACAGCCTCGATCTTCTGAGTATCCACTCTAATGCCTTCATCTAAAATAACGTGACCAAGAAAAGTCACAGAGTTCAGCCAGAACTCACACTTAGAAAATTTTTCCATATAACTCTCTGTCTCGAAGAACTCTAAGCACTGCATGTAGATGATTTGCATGTTCAAATTCTGACGGTGAATAAACCATAATATCATCTATAAATACAATAACAAACAGATCTAGGAAGGGTCTAACTACACGTTTCATCAAGTCCATGAATACAGTTGGGGAATTAATTTACTGAATGACATAACACGAAACTCATAGTGCCCATATCTAGTCCTGAATGTCGTCTTTAGAATGTCTTCCTCCTTCACCTTAACCTGATGGTACCCCGATCTCAGGTCTATCTTCGAAAAATATTTGACACCCTGCAGCTGATCGAATAAATCATCAATCCACCGAAGCGGATACCTATTCTTTATAGTCACTTTATTCATTTGCATGTAATCAATACACATTCGAAAAGAGCCATCCTTTTTTCTTACAAATAAAACAGGCACTCCCCACGGTGATGTACTGGGTCTAATGAAGCCCTTTTCAAGTAGATCGCTCAATTGCTCGTTCAATTCTTTCAATTCTGCAGGTGCCATTCTATAAGGAGGAATGGATATTGGCCGAGTATCTGGTAATAGATCGATAGTAAAATCAATCTCCTGCCCCGGCGGAATGCTTGGAAGCTCTTCTAGAAACACCTCTGGGAATTCACAAACCACAGGAACAGACTGAAGGGTTGGTGACTCTTGTTGCATATTCTGAACCCGAACAAAATGATAAATATACCCTTTTTTTATCATCTTACTTGCCTTAAGGTAGGAAATAAACCTACCCCTCGACAAAGCAGCATTACCCTTCTACTCTAAGACTGGCTCGTCTAGAAACTGGAATCGAACCACCTTCGTTCTACAATCAACATTATCATAGCAAGGAGCCAACCAATCTATACCTATAATAACATCAAAGTCGATCATATCTAACTCAATCAAGTCTGCTACGGTATGATGATTACACACAACAACTACAGAACCTCGATATACTTGCCTAGCTATGACTGAGTCACTGAGTAGCGTATACACCTCAAAATATTTAATCGACTCAGGCTCTACCAAATTTACCAAAGAACAAACGGAGTAACATATCACAAAGCAGAACCTGGGTCAATTAGTGCATATACATCATAAGAGGAAACTGAAAATATATCGGTAACAACATCAGGAGACGACTCACGATCCTGTCGACCGGCTAATGCATAGATATGGTTCTGATAACTGCTTGAGCTGATGCTCTACCCGTTCATCTACCACGTCCTGCTGGTGTCTTAGAACCTTGCCCTGAAGGGCGTGCAGATGAAGAAGAACTAGCTACGGACCCTGTAGGCTGAACTATACCTACACCACCCCTCGACAGACACTCCCTCATCATATGACCTGGCTGGCCACAAGCATAACAAGCGTCTGACCCCAATCGACACTGTCTAGCGTGTACTCTACCACACTGGGAACACCTTAGAAAAGGTGATCTCATCTGGCCTAACTCCGGACTATAATGAGAATCCGAAGCTCTGAAACTCTGACCCGCTCCAGAATATGAAGACCGATCAAATCTCTGACCTGGAAACCGCGGAGGTGCACTCGCCGCTGAATGGGATGGATATCGAAAATACTGTTGTCTCTATCCTTCTCTAAACTCTCCAACAGTATCTAAAGATCTAGCCATCTTTCCATGGCCTCGGTCACGCTCACGCTCTATCCTTCGTTGACGCTTACGGTCCTCTAGATTCTGTACATATGCCTGTATATGAGAAATATCCATACCTGGCTATAACACAGTTGTCGTACGCTCATCAATCAGATGTGGTCCTAAACCAATCACAAAATAATGAACTCGATCCTCCGTCTCAGCCACTAAAGCTGGGCCATATCTAGCCAACGAATCAAAGTGTATACTGTACTCCCGAACACCCATGCTGCCTTGCTCAATATGCAAGAATCTATCTGCTCAGGCTCACTGAACCTCTGGTGAAAAATAATGGCAAATAAAGAACGCTGAAAACTTTTGCCAAACTATTAGAGGGGCACCCTCTCCCCTAGATAACTCCCAAGTCTGGTACCACTGCACTGCCACATCACGGAGTCTATAAGAAGCCAACTCCACTAACTCAATCTCATTAGCATGCATGACCCTCAAAGTCCTCTACATGCTATTAATAAAGTTCTGGGGGTCCATATTCTGCCTGAACCTAGAGAATTCTGGGGGATCTAAACCCAAATTTTTTTTTACCCTCGCACTAATAGCTCGATCGGCCTGATCAACGCTAACTCCTTGACGCTGAATCTAAACGGCTACCAATCTAGTCAACAACTGAATAGCATCCCGCATATCCTAACTCGGCATTTGGTCGAGGAACTCGGAGGCACCGGGCGGGCCGAAGGCGGGGGGGCCGGCACCCCTCTAAACTCCTATGATGCCGGCGGGGTATGTGAAGTCTGAGATGGGGTTTCACTCTGAGACTTGCCCCGAGCCTTGGTAGTCTGGGGAGTACGGCTAATAGCCTCTCCAGTCACTGTCTTGCCCTTCTGGGCTGCTGTAGCTTTTTTCCGAGGCATCGCTGAAATCATAACAGGTTATTAGAAGGTGAACTCTTATCACACAGCTCTATTGCACGATCTAAGATAGAAAGAATGACAACATCCTAAATGTCCTGTAGCCTCCTATCTATAAGTATGGTGCACAACCCACCCATAAAAAAGATGTCACGACCCAACCGGAGGGCCACGACGGGCACCCAGAGCTAACTCCACCGGGCACCTCTCATCATACTTCCACAACCATTTTTAGGTGAGCCACATGGCCGGCTAACAATCTCTACACATCAATAATACTATTTCCATTGGGCTAAGGCACTTTTATATCAACATCAACAAACATGCCTATATACCTATATACAAGCCGACGAGGCTGACAAAATGATATACAAAATATGAGCCGACAAGGCTAAAGACATCTAACTGTACATAACTGTCTATGAGCCTCCAAGAAGAGTATGTAACATCATAAAGATGGGACAGGTCCTAGCCATGCCCATAAATGTACATACACAAAAGAATAGTACCAACAGCTGTAACTTCGAATCAAATAGAGCTCCTCTAAGCAATCTCGGGACAAGCGTACCTAAGGATCAAGTCTATCACCCTTTCCACCTACGGGCATGGAGCAACGTCCACAAGCAAAAGGACGTCAAAACGAACAATGTACTGAGTATGTAAGCCATAATCAATAGCATAATAGAAGCATGAAAAGTAGCATGAGATGGAAGAGTCATGGGATGATAGAGACATTTATACCTCTAGTGACGTTAATCATATTCACTTACCCTTTTTCTAATGGGAACCCTCCATTACATGTACTTACATATATAGTAGTACTATACCTGACCATAGAGTTACGGTGTTTCACATACCCGACCATGACAAGGCTCGGTGTTATACATACCTGGCCCTACCAAGGCTCAGTATCCCCCATACCCAACTGTAGTGGTGCGCGCGTAATAGATATCATACTCAGTCATATAAGCTCGGTGTTACTCAATAGCCATACATAGATATATACATATGTATATGAGTACATAAGTATCCTCAATATCATCACCACTTCCAATATATCTTTCCTTAGAGGATCAACTATCATAGGATGGAACCAATAGTATCATGAGAATATCAAGAACAATGAGCTTTAGTGATTCTAGGAGAGAAGTCATCATGGAATTCACGTAAAGGTATACATCAATGGGATCATGCTTTAAGAAAGAAGGGTTAGCCTTACATACCTTTATGTCGTCTTAACTACTTAACTTTCACCGCCAAAGCTTGAGGAATCTACGTTTAAATGATTCATACCATGGTTAAGTCTTAAAGGGACTCTTAAATTTAAACTAGAATAATTCATGAATTAACGAAAATTGAGCAAAGATTTCCCCTATTTCATCGACTTCCACCATATTGTAAAACATCTCCTAAACAGCTATAATAACATCCACAATATCCTAATCAAGTAGTCATATCCCATTAAGTCTAAAAATTCATTCTCATATTCAATTTATATCAACAACTTTACACCAACCCCTTGCACAATTGCATACAACACTTCCTTGTCATTCTTATCACCCTTCACAATAAGATTATACTCATAGCATTCTAAGAATCATATCTTAATCTAATTTACTACTCAAAATATCATTAGTTCTATATTTGAGTTTTATTTTCTACTTTCTTCCCTCACCCAAATTATGCAACAACCAAGCATGCTTAAAAAACATGAAATAGACATGAAAACTAACCTTTTATCTCATAGGAATGAGCTTTGGATCAAGTTACCAACCTGTATGGAAACCCTAGCTTTAACACCAAAGAAATTCTTAAAGTCTACCAACCCTAAAGAGTCTCCCAACACATGGATAAAATGATTCTTGCAATTTGATCTTTGATTTCTCTTGGGTTTGAGTGGAATATGATTGGGAGAAGGTTCTAGAGCTTTTAAGAGTTTGGGAGAAGTGGGAAATGAAAAATAAGACAAGGGTCATCCATATATAAAAAGAGAAAAAAACTGACCCGACCCGGTTATACGACCATTTATACGGTCCGTATAACTTATATAGTTCGTATAAATGGACCGTATAATCCCACCATGGGATTAACCCTCTCTTGAATGGGTATACGGACCATTTATGCGGGCCGTATAACTTATACAGTCCGTAGAAGTGGGCGTACAACCCGAAAATTTCTGAAATGTTCTCTTGTCGATTCGTTCAACCTCCAATCCTCATGGAACCTTATTGACACTTATAAAACACTTCATTAGCCATATAAGAAGCCTTATAGCTTCTCCTCAAGACATTACTAAATAAATATTAGCTTAATTGTTACGAAACCTTCTCAAACATGACTTACACTTCACTTTCTTCAACGAACTTAGTTTCACTTATTCGTATGGCTTCAAAATCTTATAGTGCGCACTTTAAAGTTATCAAATTCTCCCTTTAATCTCATAAGGACTTCATGTTCATGCCAAGCTCGTGTCAGTATACTCACAACGCAACAATCCTAAATCTCCCAGGTGTAACATTCGTTCGCCCTTAGAAACATTCGTCCTCGAATGTTAGAATTTTGGGGATTCTACAAAAATTTTGCTAGAGTTTCCCCTATAATATGGCACTACCATCCTGTCACAGCAACCCAAAATATATGGCCTCACAGGGCTACAATAGCAACATAAATAACCATGGCCATACACAACCAAGAAAGCATCAAGGAAAGCATTACATACCTGAGGACAATGGCATCTCTACCTGAGTCTCCTCTGGAGGTGAAAATAAATGTGGGTACCTGAACTTCATGTCTTCTTCCGCTTCCCATGTCATTTCCTCTCTATTGTTATTTCTCCATAAGACTTTAACTGAAGCTACATCTTTGGTTCTGAGTCTCCGTACTTGCCTATCTACAATGGCAATGGGAAATTCTTCGTAGGATAATTACTCAGTGACTTGAACATAATCTACCAGTACAATTCTAGAAGGATCTCCAATGCACGTACGAAGCATCGATACATGAAAAATCGAATGGACTGACTCCAAATTCGAGGATAGATCAAGTTCATACGCCACTTTGCCTACCTTGCGTACAATCTCATAAGTTCCAATATACCGAGGACTAACCTTGCCCTTTTTGCCAAATCTCATGACGGCCTTCATTGGCGACACCTTCAAGAATACCCAATCTTTTACTTCGAACTCCAAGTCCCATCGACTATTGTCTGCATAGGATTTCTGACAACTCTGGGCTATTAATAATCGATCATGTATAAGCTTGACCTTCTCTATAGCTTGTTGGACTAAGTCTGGCCCTATCAATTTAGTCTCTCCCACTTCGAACCATCCAATTGACGGCCCATATAAAGCCTTATACGGGGCCATTTGGATGCTAGAATGATAACTGTTATTATAATAAAATTCCATAAGCGGTAAGTGGTCATCCCAACTACCTCCAAAATTCAATACACATGCCCGTAGCATATACTCAAGAGTCTGGATGGTACTATCAGCTTACCCATCAGTCTGTGGATGAAATGCTGTACTAAAACTCACCTGACTCCCCAAACCTTCTTGAAAAGATTTCCAGAAATTGGCTATAAACTGTGTCCGTCTATCGAAAATAATAGATACTAGAACACCATGGAGTCGTACTATCTCCTTGACATAAAGCTTTACATAGTCTTCAGCTACATATGTAGTTCTGACCAGTAAAAAATGAGCTAACTTCGTGTGTCTATCCACGATTGCCCATATAAAATCATACTTATGCTTAGAATGGGGTAAGCCTGCGATGAAGTCCATATTAATCACTTCCCATTTCCAAGTTGGAATTTCCATAGCTTGCAACAATCCACCGGGCTTTTGGTGTTCAATCTTCACTTATTGACAGTTAGGACATTGGGCCACGAATTTCGCTATGTCTTTCTTCATTCCATTCCACCAATATATGGATTTAAGGTCATGATACATTTTCGTTGCTCCGGGGTGAACAGAATAACGGGAACAATGGGCTTCTTTTGATATTTGATGGTGTAATCTTGCAACATCAGGAACACATAACCTGCCTCGACATCAGAGAACTTCATCTCCAGAAATTTCAAAGGATGGCTTCTTCTTCTTCTGAGGAAGTGTATTTCGGTAATGAACTAGTGTAACACCCCGAAAACTCGAACTAGGTGTGAATATGTAAAAATCTAGTGTTAATATGATATTATACCTATATGAATCAATTTTGGATGAATTCGGGTGGAAGATGATCGTTTTGAAGTAAAACCAACAATTGAAGCTCTTAAGGGCTTGTAAATGCACTCAGTAGGTGGAGGACCAGCAAAGCTTCAACCGGAACTGAAGGGACAAAATTATAACTGGTGTTTTCCTTGTATGTTCTTGATTTATGGTGAAATAATAATTTTACATTTACATTATGATTTATCCCTTAATTTTATTCCATCTCTTTAACTTAAAAAAAAAAGAAGGGCTTGTTTCGTCTAAATTTGAGACAGTCTGCACTTATGGCCAGTTTTAGCATATTTACGTTGGGAATTTGAGAAAACATATAAAATTAAAGTTGTACGCCTCTGAAATACCTTAGCAAACACATATAGTAGGGCTCAAATGAAGCTACGTACAGGGAGTTATGATCGTTTCTTGAGCAACTATCGATTATCGAAAAAATGTGCTGGGAGCACGTCACGGACCCAGCACGGAAAAATTCAGCTGTAAACCAAAAAAAAAACATGATCAGGTGCTAAACCCGCGGCGAGAACTCAGCACGGAGCGGGAAATATTTTCTGGTTCCGAATTTTCTTTAAGTCCTACTTCGTTGTGTTATTTTCCACATCGTTTCAAATCAATATTTCTGAGAAAAAGAACCCTAGAAAAGTCTCTTTAACCTTAAGGTAAGTTCTCCCTCAATATTGATCATTCCCACACCATATCCATCCCCTCTTGATAGCAAATCATCTCTCTAAAACTCTAAGTTCTTGAATTCTCAAGAAGAAGAAGATAGGGGCGTGTGGAATTCATCTAAGAGGTAAAGTTTCTAAATTTTCCTAGTATTAATAAAGTAATGGGTTAGATTAGAAGTTATACAAGGTTGGAATCCATTAGTGATTCATGAAAGGGTTCAAGAACCTGTTTATAAGGCTTACGAAAAAACCCTAGTTTTTGAAATTCCAAGAAAACTTCAAGAAACGATTCAAGTTCTAATCTTTCTCAGCTAAAACCATTGTAGTGTGATTATAGAACTTTGGGAATTACGTTTGAGTGGGATTTGAGGTATGTCTAGATTTCCAAAATCTTCCTTGAAGTATGTCTAGATTTCCAAAAATATTTCTTAAAATATGTCTACTTTTAAAAATCCTTATTTGAAGTATGTTGTCTTGCTTGAAACGTGTGGATGATTGTTTGTAACTTGAAATCTTCCTTTAAAATATGAACATGATTATAACTCTTATGTGGTGGAAGTTCTTTTGGAATTAAAGATGATTTCTTTTAAACAAGGTCATGCATGTGTAGGGTCAAGCCCGCATCGAACCTTATACAAACTATACCACTTTGTGAAACTCGTTTTTTCCCATTATTGGATTATTGAACTCATTTTTCTAAAGGTTGGACCTTAAAATTATTTTGCTGTTGAATGGATTTCTTGAACTTGAAAATTGAATAAGAAATTTGAATAAGATTCTAAATCGGCTATGACTTGAAATGCCTCTATTTTGAGATAATGACTTGAGAAGTGAGATTCAGCTCTAAGCCATGATTGATGATTCGGTAATATGCCATGATTTGTATTTTGTTGGTGTTTGTGCCTGTATGGGAAAGCTGTGCTAGTCCAGAGAACGATTAGCCGTTATGGATCCTAACGTATCGATACGAGTATTGCTGGGTCAGTCCAGAGGACGAGCCCGGAGTATCTATTGCTATGTCAGTCCAGAGGACGATTGACCTCCATTGCTTCATAGCCCGAAGCATCTATTGCTATATCAGTCCAGAGGACGATTGACCTCTGTTGCTTCCTAGCCCGGAGTATCTATTACTGTGTGAGTCCAGAGGACGATTGACCTACGAGGTATGTCGCCCGGTGCAACTGTTGTTGTGCTAGTCCTGAGGACGATTAGCCTCCATGTCTTCTTAGCCGGATTATTGAGTGATTGATATTTTGTTGCCTGGGAGTGGCTTGTGGTGATATTGAATTCGTAAGTGAAATACGTGCCATGGTAAATGGTAAGGAGTTAAGTTAATGTATCATCTGCTATTGGATTCTCTGATGACTCTTTAATGTTGCTGACTTACTTTATTCCTGGGTTTGAACTGTTATTTTCAATGATATCATTTTATTAATTTTATTCATCATATCTTGTTTTGTTAACTATTTCCCCTTAGACACTGACTGAGTACCCGGTACTCAGGCATACCATTGTTATTTTCGATTGTATGTTAGGTATCATTTAGGAGCAGGTTCCTGATACGCCTATGACCTAGGAGAACTTGCTGCTTTCGAGACTATTCGGTGAGCCCACTTGATTGTTCGTGGGGCACCATTCTATCTTTACTTTTCGTATTTTAGTTTTGGGCTACGTCCTGATGTTTTTTTTTTTACACTCTTTATTATCTTAGAAGCTCCACAGGTAGTATACATTCTTGTGGGTAGTTGTCGAGTTGTTAACCTCTTGGGCATGTGATACGTTTGATTTAGTTTGATAATTATATAGACTTCGGCTAATTTAATTCATATCTCATGATTCGTTTGAATTTATTTTATAAACTGTTGGAGGTGATTATTGAACCTGGCGGGTTCAAGTGTTATTATTGCATCTTTTAGGTTCTTCCGATGTTGTTCATGACGTCGGATGTCGGTCACGTTTAGGATGGGTTTTTGGGGCGTGACAAGCTTGGTATCAGAGCCTAGGTTTATATGTGTCTTACGATGTTTCTGTGTCTGTGAGGCTGTGTCTATTGGAGTCTTCCTTGTACAGCCTGATCACCTGCATGATCAAAAGACTACCAGGGCATTTATAAGTGTTTCTCATTCTTCTTGATTCTAGATTGTGCTATAGAGCTTTAACTTCCTTTAGGATCGTTCTAATGTGTTCGTTACTCGTGCTTTGCTGAGATTTATTTAATCGTGCTGCAAGTTCTAACCTAGTGACTAATGGTGCCTTGAGGTGCACATTGGTTATGATGTATAATTTTATGGATGGTATAAAGTCTCTTGGAAATATGTAGTATGTGTTTGGTGGTTTGGCTCGTGGGGAGGCAGCTGAAGCCTCAAATGTTGTAGTCACAGGTAATCTCCCTATTTCTCTCTTAAAGCATAGTTGCTGATCGATTCGAGCTTGACTCTTTCTTATGCAACTCAGTGATTTGTCCTTGATTACGGTAGGGAACCCAAACAATTGTTAAAACTATCTTTTTATACCCTTGCTATTGTCCTCGACATTCTTCTAGAATCTATAAGACTATGTGGTGTAGTTAAGGATCGCGAGACTCTTTTTGCTCGGTTCGATTGAATTTGAAATAGCAAACTTGGATGTAATTTTAGGGGTAGACTAGCTTTCCAAGTGTTATGAAATTCTAGGTTGCCGATTAAAAATAGTTAAGCTTGTATTTCTAGATGTACCCGTTATGATTGGAGGAGTAATATCGTTAAATCTCGAGGTAGACTACAGGTGTAAATCCCTTATTCCATGCTTAGGCTTGTCTGGTGTAGTTGTAGGAGTCTCGGTGAGGGCCATATGGTTATTGTTGTAGCATTATATGAGTTTTGTTTGAGATAGCTTGCAATAATAAGGAACACAAGCGAGAATTTTGAAGACTTGAGGTTTAGTGAAAATCTTAGGCCATGACTTTCATTCAGGGACGAATGATCTTAAGGGGGGGATAACGTAACACCCCGTAAAATCGAACTAGGTGTGAATATGTAAAAATCTAGTGTTAAGATGATATTATACCTATATGAATCCATTCTTGATGAATTTGGGTGGAAGATGGTCGTTTTGAAGTCAAACCAACAATTGAAGTTCTTAAGGGCTTCTAAATTCGTCTAAATCTGAGACAGTCTGCACTTATAGCCAGTTGTAGGGTATTTACGTTGAGAATTTGAGAAAACTTATAGAATGAAAGTTGTAGGCCTCTGAAATACCTTTCCAACCATATAAAGTGGGGCTCAAATGATGCTACGTACAAGGATCTATAATTGTTTTACCGAGCGAATATCGATTGTCAGAAAAATGTATTGGGAGCGTGTCACGGACCCAGCACAGAAAAATTCAGCTGCAGACCAAAAAAAAAACATGATCAGGTGCTAAACCCGTGATGCAAACTCAACACAGAGCGGGGAATATTTTCTGGTTCCGAATTTTCTTTAACACTTCGTTGTGTTATTTCCCACTTCGTTTCAAATCAATATTTCTGAGGAAAAGAACCCTAGAAAAGTCTCTTTAACCCTAAGGTAAGGTCTCACTCAATATTGATCATTCCCACACCATATCCTTCCCCTCTTGATAGCAAATCATCTCTCTAAAACCCTAAGTTCATGAATTCTCAAGAAGAAGAAGATAGGGGCGTGTGGAATTCATCTAAGAGGTAAAGTTTCTAAATTTTCCTAGTATTAATAAAGTAATGGGTTAGAGTAGATGTTATACAAGGTTGGAATCCATTAGTGATTCATGAAAGGGTTCAAGAATCCGTTTATAAGGCTTATGAAAAAACCCTAGTTTTCGAAATTCCAAGAAAACTTCAAGAAACGATTCAAGTTCTAATCTTTCTCATCTAAAACCATTGTAGTGTGATTGTAGAACCTTGGGAATTACGTTTGAGCGGGATTTGAGGTATGTCTAGATTTCCAAAATCTTCCTTGAAGTATGTCTAGATTTTCAAAAATCTTTCTTGAAGTATGTCTACTTTTAAACATCCTTCTTTGAAGTACGTTGTCTTGCTTGAAACGTGTGGATGATTGTTTGTGCCTTGAAATCTTCCTTTAAAATATGAACATGATTATAACTCTTATGTGGTGGAAGTTCTTTTGGAATTAAAGATGATTTCTTTTAAACAAGGTCATGCGTGTGTAGGGTCAAGCCCGTATCGAACCTTATACGAACTATACTACTTTGTGAAACTCATTTTTTTCCCATTATTGGATGATTGAACTCATTTTTCTAAAGGTTGGACCTTAAAATTGTTTTGCTATTGAATGGATTTCTTGAACTTGAAAATTGAATAAGAGATTTGAATAAGATTCTAAATCGGCTATGACTTGAAATGCCTCTATTTTGAGATGATGACTTGAGAAGTGAGATTCGGCTCTAAGCCATGATTGATGATTCGGTAATATGCCATGATTTGTATTTTGTTGGTGTTTGGGCCTGTATAGGCAAGCTGTGCTAGTCCAGAGAACGATTGGCCGTTATGGATCCTAACGTATCGATACAAGTATTGTTGTGTCAGTCCAGAGGACGATTGACCTCCGTTACTTTCTAGCTCGGAGTATCTATTGCTGTGTCAGTCCAGAGGATGATTGACCTCCGTTCCTTCTTAGTCCAGAGTATCTATTGCTGTGTCAGTCCACAGGACAATTAAACTCCGTTGCTTCCTAGCTCGGAGTATCTATTGCTGTGTCAGTCCAGAGGACGATTGGCCTCCGAGGTATGTTTCCCTGTGCATCTGTTGTTGTGCTAGTCCATAGGACGATTAGACTCCGTGTCTTCTTAGCTGGAGTATTGAGTGATTGATATTTTATTTCCTGTGAGTGGCTTGTGGTGATATTGAATTCGTTAGTGAAATACGCGGCATGGTAAATGGTAAGGAGTTAAGTTAATGTGTCCTTCATTGTTGGATTCTCTGATGACTCTTTAATGTTGCTGACTTACTTTATTCCTGGGTTTGAAATGTTATTTTCATTGATATCATTTTATTGATTTTATTCATCATATCTTGTTTTATTAACTATTGCCCCTTAGACACTCACTGAGTACCTAGTACTCAGACATACCATTGTTGTTTTTTATGGTATGTTAGGTATCATTGAGAAGCATGTTCGTGATACGCCTACGACTTAAGAGAACTTGCTGCTTTTGAGACTATTCGGTGAGCCCACTTGATTGTTCGTGGGGCACCATTCTATCTTTACTTTTCGTATTTCAGTTTTGGGCTGCGTCCCCATTTTTTTTTTGATACTCTTTATTATCTTAGAAGCTCCATAGGTAGTACACATTCTTGTGGGTAATTGTCGCATTGTTTAAATCTTGGGCACGTGATACGTTTGATTTAGTTTTATAATTATAAAGACTTCTGCTAATTTAATTCATATCTCATGATTCGTTTGAATTTATTTTATAAACTGTTGGAGGTGATTATTGAACCTGGTGGGTTCAAGTGTTATTATTGCATCTTTTAGGTTCTTCGATGTTGCTCATGTCGTCGGATGTCGGTCACGTCTAGGGTGGGTTTTTGGGGCGTGACAACTAGTATGGGATCCTCGTATTGACCCTCTTTCACTTCGACTACTCGCCATGATACATGGAATTCTGATTAGTAGCTCCCATATTGCCTGAGTCCATTACCCGAACTCCTAGGCTAGCTAACTGCTGGAGCTCATGAGCTAACTCTCTTTTCTCTGGTTGCGCATCACATAAGCTACCTATTGATCTATGGCTAAGAGCATCAGCCACAACGTTCGCCTTCCCGAGATTATATAGGATGTTAACATCATAATCTTTCAACAACTCCAACCATAGCCGTTATCGTAAATTCAATTCTTTCTGCTTGAAAATATACTGAAGGCTCTTGTGATCCGTATAAATATCCACATGGACACCATAAAATAATGTCTCCACATCTTCAATGCATGAATCATCGCAGCTAACTCAAGATCATGGGTTGGATAAAATTTCTCATGTTTCCGCAGTTGCCTTGAAGCATAAGAAATCACCTTACCATGTTGCATCAACACACACCCTAACCCAATGCCTGAAGAATCACAATAGATAACATAGCCTTCCGATCCCTCTGGGAGTGTCAGGATTGGGGCAGAAGTTAATCTGTTCTTCAACTCTTGAAAACTGCGCTCACAAGCATCCGTCTATTGAAATTTAGCTGATTTCTGAGTTAGCTTCGTTAGTGGCGCCAAAATAGAAGAAATCCTTCTATAAATCTTCTGTAGTAACCTGCAAAGCCCATAAAACTACGAACCTCCGTAGGTGTTGTAGACCTTGGCCAAGTCTTCACGGCCTCAATCGTTTAGGTGTCAACCAGAATACCATCGGTTGAGATAATATGCCCCAAAAAGGTCACTGAATTCAACCAAAATTCACACTTTGAAAATTTTGCAAATAACTCTCAAGACTAGAGTACTCTAAGAACGGTACATAAATGATCCGCATGTTCTGCCTCGGACTGAGAATATACCAAGATATCGTCAATGAACACAATCACAAATAAATCTAAGAAAGGCCTGAACGCATTGTTCATCAAGTCCATGAATACTGCCAGTGCATTAGTTAGCCCAAATGACATTACCCAGAATTCAAAATGACCATATCTTGTTCTAAAGGCCGTCTTAGGAATATCTTCCCCCCTAACTCTCACCTGATGATACCCGGATCTCAAGTCTATCTTTGAAATTCATTTGGCTCCTTGCAATTGGTCAAATAAGTCATCAATCCTTGGGAGTGGATATTTGTTCTTGATCGTCACCTTATTCAGTTGCCTGTAGTCAATGCACATTAGCAAGAAGCTATCTTTCTTTCTTACAAACAAGACGTGTGCTTCCCACGGGGATGAACTAAGCCTAATGAAGCCTTTTTCAAGCAAGTCGTTCAATTGTTCTTTTAACTCTTTCAACTCTGCGGGAGCCATTCTATAAGGAGGAATAGATATAGGCTTAGTATCTGATAGTACATCGATAGCAAAATCAATCTCCCGCTCTGGAGGGAGGCCTGGAAGCTCATCCGGGAATACATCTGGAAACTCATTCACTACAGGGATAGACTGAAGAGTTGGCTATTTGGCTTCTATATCTTCAACCCGGACTAAATGATAAATACAACCTTTAGCAATCATTTTCCATGCCTTGAGATAGGAAATAAACCTACCTCTCGGAGGCGTTGTATTTCCCTTCCATTCCAAAATCGGTTCTCCCGGAAACTGGAAGCGAACCATTTATCTTCTACAATCGACATTGGCATAGCAAGAAGCCAACAAATCCATGCCCATAATAATATAAAAGTCCACCATCTTCAACTCATGCAAATCAGCCATAGTACGATGATTACAAATCACAACTACACAATTTCTATATACTCGGCCAGCTATTACCGGCTCACCAACGGGTGTAGATACTTCAAAAGGTTTAATTGATTCAGATTTCAACCTAAATCGACCAGCAATATATGGAGTAACATATGACAAGGTGGAGCCTAGATCAATCAAAGCATATACATCATGAGAAAATACCGATAAGATATCTGTGACGACATCAGGGGAGGACTCAAGATCCTGTCGTCCAGCCAATGCATAAATACGGTGCTGAGGACCACTAGAACTGGGAGCTCCTCCTCTACCTCTACCATGGCTGACTGGTATCTGTGAACCTCGCCCCGGAGGGCGTATAAATGATGAAGACCTGGTCACGCCGACCCTAAAGGCTGGACCCTACCCCTAATCGAGGGACAGTAACGCATGATATGGCTTGGCTAACCGCATGCATAGCAAACATCTAAGCCTAACCGAAACTAGCCTCAATGTGACTTCCCGCACTGAGAACAACTTGGAATGGGTGGCCTTGCCTAACCCGAGTCACCTCTGTAATGAGAACCTGAAGCTCTAAAACTCTGGCTCAGCCCGGAGTAAGGAGATCTATCAAATATCTAGCCCGTAAACTGTGGAGGCGCACTAGTCATGGAATGGCCCTAATGCCTAACAAAATGTTGTCCTTGCCCTCCTCTAAACTCACTAGTTGGACTCGAAGATCTAGCCCTCTTGTTGTAACCTCTGTCAAGCTTATGCACACCTCTTTACGATTGTTGGCTTTCCACCAAATTCTGGGCATGGGCTTGAATATGAGAAATATCCATATTGTCTTGAAGGGACGTAGTCAAGCACTTGTCCATCAAATATGGCCCTTAGCCACTCACAAATCGGTGTACTCAATCACCCATATCCGCTAACATGGCTGGAGCATACCTAGCCAAAGAATTGAAGTGGCGACTATACTCTAAGGCACTCATACTTCCTTGCCTAAGATTAAAGAATATGTCGGCTCTAGCTCGCCGAACCTCTGGGGGCAAGTAGTGTTGAAGGAAAGCATCAACAAATTCTTGCCATAGCGGGGGAGGTGCATTGACTCCCCTAGAAGACAACCAAAACATATACCAATTGTCACACCCCACCCTTGGTAAGGCGTGATTGGCACCCGGCACCTTACAGGAACCGAGCGAACCAACTTATGACTCTCGTCCTTCATATTTTCAATGGTAAAATAAGGTTAAGGGCTAAATATGAACATTATATCATGCATAAGTATATGTACAGCCGACATTACTACTGTCACACTATGACTAAGCTGTACACAGGAATTGTCTGCAAAGCCTCTATAGACATGATTGAAGTACATGAGTCGGGACAGGGCCCCCGACATGCCCTCTTGTCATAAAAAAAAATATGCAACTCAGACTCGGCAATGCTCACGCAAGAGTGAGCTCACCAATCAAAACCGGTACCGAAGGCCTACGATGAAAGATCCTCGTCTCGTCTATCTACACCTACGAGCATGAACGCAGCGTCCATAAGAAGGGACATCAGTACGAGCAATGTACTGAGTATGTAAAGCAAGAATAGCAGTATGATATCAGAAGGAAGGTAACATAAGATAAAGTAAGTAATTATACCTCGTACTTTCTTAAGACCTCTATCATGTAAACTACTCGTTACGGAAAACATTTCATACACATCCATACATACATATGCATTCACATACACTTACTATACATACATCTGTCATATCCGTACCCGGCCCTTTCGGGACTTGGTGTTATCCGTACTCTGCCCTTGCGGGACTCGATATTATCCGTACTCAACCCTTGAGGGACTCGATGTTATCCGTACTCGGCCCTTGCGGGACTCGATGTTATCTGTATTACTATACATACATCTGTCAAATTCGTACCCGGCCCTTTCGGGACTCGGTGTTATCCGTACTCGGCCCTTGCGGGACTCAATGTTAGCCGTACTCGGCCCTTGTGAGACTCGATATTATTCGTACTCGGCCTTTGCGAGACTCGATGTTATCCGTACTCGGCTCTTGCGGGACTCGATGTTATCCGTATTTAGCCCTTGCGAGACTCGATGTTATCCGTACTTGACCATTGCGGGACTTGATGTTATCCGCACTCTGCCCTAGCGGGACTCGATGTTATCTGTACTCGGCCCTGGCGGGACTCGATGTTATGCCCAACTGATCAGTGGGATGCAATGCATACATACATTCATACATACACATAAAAATACATAACTGAAATCAACATCATCATTACCATTATCATTATCACTATATCCTTCCTTAGAAGATCAACTATCTTAAGGTGAAGTCGACGATGTCATGGGAGTCTCAAGAATCATAAACTTAGATAGCATTAGAAATAGAATCGTCATCGCTACATCTCACCTCGAAAGAACAATTATTATGAGGCAAGATCAATCGCGAAGAATAGTCTCAAGATCATGAATAAGCTCAATAATATCATAAGGATCATGAGATTCATAGGCTTCTAGCATTTGTGGAGGCAAGGATATTATGGATATGGCACAAAGGTTTATAACAAAAGAATCATGCCTTTAGAAAGAAAGGGTTTAGCCTTAACATACCTTTTTGGTCGCCTTAACTTTAACTACTCAACGCTTGTCCTCCTGTGCTCGTAAATATATATTCAAGAAAATTTATACTATTGTTAGACTCGCCTTTATACGCTTGTCTTAGTCCTTCAAATAAATCTTTCTACAATCTGCCAAAATTTCGGCAGCATCTCCCTAATATTCTTTACCTCCTCCAAATACCAAAACAACTCCCAAACAATAACAAAAACATCAACAACCATATCAATACCAATATATTCCATAAAACATCCCACACGATGTTTCTCCAATATTCAAACCAACCATAACAACATCCATAATTCCATAATCAAAGAATTATATTCAACTCATTATGATTTTTCTCCTATGATCCTTTCCTTTCCAAGAATTGCTAAACCTTTATATCATCTTAATCATGTAAATAATAGCAAGAACATACCTTGTAGTAGAAGACCTTCACCTTATTCACCTTAAATTTGAACCACACGCGTCGCTATACAATTTTATGCTCGCAACTATACGTTGCCTAAACCGAAATTCGGGAATTATTGTTGATTTAGGCTTGAAATTTGGGTTTGGATGTTGGGAAATTTCTAGAGATTTTGGAACAATTGGGAAGAGGTTTTGGCTGAAAAAGAGGCAAGCCCCTTTTATATTAGTTCAATTTTTATTTTTTTTTGGGGGGGGGGGGGGCACCGAGCGATCAGTATCCGTACCGTAGCAAGCCATCGTAGCATGCGTTTCTGCTCGGTCAGCTAAACTTGTAACGTCCATAATTCTCTACTTTGATATCGTATCGACGAGCTATTTGTTGCGTTGGAAACTAGACTCGACGAACTTCATTTTAGGATTTTGAAACACCTTAAAACTCTTAATATACTAGAAGACATACCCCTCCAAATTTGACGCAAAATTCTATCAACGTTTTTCAAATTTTCGACAAATTTATTTTCTTCGATTTGCTTTGCCCCGAATTTCCCATAGCTTATTATATGAACGTAAACCGTCATGACCATAGGATTAGTTCGCATAATATCTTATATCCTTGAAGGGAGCTCCAGTATCCATACTTAGAACGTCCAACACTTATAAATGTCCGCGTACGAAACTACGGGGTGTAACATTCTCCCCCCTTCAAAAACATTCGTCCTCGAATGTTAAAGTAGAGTTCGCATTGGGGTAAATGTCCGTGTTCTTACCTGCATTCGCTGGTAATTACTTTTCTCACTTGCTCAATTAAAATAGAACTTATTCGAATTACGCAGGTCATCTTTCTTCGTTTGCCGTTTGCACTTATATGATACATACTTTCATTTCGTACCCTTCTTGTTCTCACTGATATCCCTTAACTTCGTCTTCTTAGAGTTTAATTCATTCTCATTCCTTCCTTTTAGTATCCTCAAACTAGTCATATCACAACATCCTTTTCTTTCCATAGTAGTCAAATTAATCCTTGCGATACTTTATCTATCAACCAGCTTAACACCGGAATTTTTGCTTAACTCCTTTTGCACTTGTGCTTGCTGACGGTAGCTCTTGTACTTATATCAAATATCTCAAATCTCTTCCTTAAGGATTCATTCCTTCAACTTACCCTTAAAGTTTCCGATTCCTTAGTTCGGCTAATAAATTAGGAGTGAACTCTTTTCTAAGGGTCTTTGTCCTGTAGTGAATTCAAATCGCTTCGTTCTTTTCTTATCTGTAACCTCCATTCCTCCCCCCCTTTTTAAGGGAAGAAATTATTTTACTCGTTCCACGAGGGTTCATTGTCACTAACTTGTTTCGACCAAACGCAATATCCTTTGACCATTTCCCTTGGGGTTCTCCCTTTATTTTATTTTTATCTTTGCTCGACTCTCACTTAATAAGTCTAATGCACTTATCTATTGTTTCAGTTTATCAGTCAAGCGGATCTCTCAATTCCTTAAATGCTCGTCTCCTCTATTTATATCCTTGAATCCTTTTCTTGCGATCTAATCTCCGTCTACTTTCACGACTTCTCCTTGCATTTCTGTCACGACCCAACCGGAGGGCCGCGACGGGCACCCGGTGCTAACCCACAAGGGTACCTCTTATCATACTTTCTCATTTACATCTAGGTGAGCCACATAGCTAAATCAAACTTTTCATTCATCATCATACTAATCCCATTGGGTGACAATTCATTTACATCCTCATTAGCACTATGCCCATATCCATGTACATAAGCCGACGAGGCTAACAAAATAATATCCAAAATATAGGCCGACAAGGCCAAACACATCTACCCATATACACATGTCTACGAGCCTCTAAGAAGAATATGTCATATCATATAGGTGGTACAGGACCCCGCCGTGCCCATAAATATGTACATAAAAGAATCAATACCAAAAGCTGTAGCTCCGAATGAAATAGAGCTCCGCTATATAGTCCCTGGGTAATGAAGCTATGGATCAAGTCTGTCTCCCTGGCCACCTGCGGGCATGACGCAAATCCATAAACAAAAAAAAAGGACGTCGGTACGAAGAATGTACTTAGTATGGAAAGCATGATCAACATCAATATGGAAGCATAATAGACAACATATGAAATAGCATAGGATGGGAGATAATAGTATCATCGTCATAACACTTACTTGCTTTTCGTAGGGACATTCCATTTCTATTGCATATCCGTATACATATATCTATATCCGTATCCGTACTCCTTTACATTCCACAACCGTATTCGTATTCGTAGTCATATTTCTATTCGTACTCGTATTCATTAACATATTCATATTCATAGCATTTCTATGTTCATAGCATAGTCGTATTCATATCATATACATAGCATTTACATAGCATACCCGACCATGAAGGTTCGGTGTTTCACATACCTGGCCCTACCAAGGCTCAAAGTTGTCATACATACCTAGCCCTACCAAGGCTCGTCGGAATATATATATATATATATATATATATATATATATATATATATATATATATATATATATATATTCTACTCGGCCATATGGCTCGGGATTTCATAGTAGCCATACATAGGCACATATACATAAAAGCTCATAGGTATCTTTAGTATCATTACTATCGTCGTTCATTACGTCTATCCCTAGAGGGTTACTCATCATATAAGGCGCTTAGTACAATCGTAACATATCGAGAATTATGAGCTTAGTAGCTTTTAAAGATAGAATCATTTGGAGGATAACATAGACTAATAGAAGAATAGATATTTGGCCAAAGAACCATGCCTTATGAAAGAAGGGTTAGCCTTACATACCTTTCCGTTCAACTATCTATCACTTGCACGTTCTTCTTTAATGCTCACATTTCTACCTTCATTAGAGTTATACTATCATTAGGAAATCACTGACTTAGCATACATGACTAAAGCTAGAGAAAATTGGACAGCATCTCCTTTATTTATACGACTTCTTCCATATCATGTATCAACTCCCAAACATCAATACTAACATTCACAACATCATAACAATAGCCTTTATTCACCTACATCAACTTTACTTCTCAATTCACTTCCCATCATCCACATTCATAGTCATAACACACGATTACGTTCATTCATATACAACATCTATCCCATGTTCTCAATATCATTTATAACCTTATTTTAATCACAATACATCAAGAATCATGACTCAATCCAACTATTACTCAAAAGTGACACTATTCCCTCATTCATGACCCATTTTCTATTTCCTTCTATAATCCAAGTGTTTCAAATTTTCAATACCTTAAATAATATGGAAATACCATAAAACTTACCTTAGATAGTGTAGGAGTGAACCTTGGGTGCAAACACTTCACTTTAGCAAAACCCTAGTTCACCTCCAATGGAATCTTTTGTAGTCTTCTAACCCTTGGAAGCTTTCTAACACATAAACATTTGATTCTAGCCTTTTGATCTTTGTGTTCTCTTGGACTTGAATGGAATATGCTTCGAGAAGGGTTTTGAGCTCTCAATACTTGTAAAAGATGAAAAATGAAGTAAAAGAACCCAAGGCATCTATTTATACAAAAACTAAAAATCAGCCCGTCACTTATACGGTTCGTACAATATTGTACGGCCCGGATAAGCGGCCGTGGTTCATCAACCAGAAATTCATTTCCCTGCTGGGAGTTATACAGACCCCTTATACGGATCGTATAAAGTTATACGGACCGTATAAGTGGTCGTATAACTCCATTTCCCTGAAATGGATTCCGTCGTTTCGTTTGATCTCCAATCCTTATGGAACCTTCTTAACGCTTGTTTAACACTTCATTAACTATCTAAGGGAAGTTATCACTCTTCTCCAAAGCATCATTAAATCATCATTAACTTGGTACCAGTAAATCCTTTCCAATACACATCGTATGCCTTCCCTTCTCTTGGCAACTTTCTTTTCCTTTACCTCGAATGTCTTTGAAATCTCAATTAGGATAATTAAATGCTATTTCTCTCTTATCGAAACATCGTATACTTCGTGTCCTTCGTTATCCTACTCATTGCGCATTAACAAAAAATTTCTCGAGGTGTAACATTCTTCCCCCCTTAAGAACATTCGTCCTCCAATGTTAAGTCCTCGCAGATTCTATAAAAATTTCGCCAGAGTTTCCCCTATAATATGGCGCTACCCACCTGTCACAACAGCCCATAATAAAAATACCTCACAGGGCCACAACATAATAGCAATATAATTTGGCCACACACGACCCAAATGAATAAAAAGGAAAACATACGTACCTTATGATCTTGATGTCTCATCTTGGGCCTCTTCCGGGGGCTGAAATAAATGCGGGTACTTGGATTTCATAATTCCTTCCGCTTCCCATGTCATCTCTTCTCGGTTGTTATTTCTCCACAAAATCTTAACTGAGGCCACTTCTTTGTTTCTAAGCCTCCGTACTTGCCTATCTAATATGGCAATGGGTACCTCTTCACAAGTCAACTTTTCTGTCATTTGAATATCATTTACTGGCACGATCCTAGTAGAATATCTAACACATTTACGAAGCATCGAAACATGGAAAACTAGGTGAACTGACTCCAAATCAGGAAGTAGATCTAATTCGTAAGCCACTTTGCCTACTTTGCGCACAATCTCATAAGGCCCAATGTATCGGGGACTAAGCTTCCCCTTTTTGCCAAATCTCATTACACCCTTCATTGGTGACACTTTTAAGAATACCCAATCTTTTACTTGGAACTCTAAGTCCCTTCGACGATTATCCGCATAGGATTTTTGACGACTTTGGGCTACTAATAACCGATCTTGTATGAGCTTAACTTTCTCTATGGCTTGCTGGACCAAGTCTGGTCCTATCAATTTAGTCTTTCCTACTTCAAACCACCCAATTGGGGATCTACACGTTCACCCATATAAAGCCTCATACGGTGCCATTTGGATGCTTGAATGATAACTATTATTGTAAGCAAACTCGATGAGTGGTAAGTGATCATCCCAATTACCTCTAAAATCTAACATGCATGCCCGTAACATATCCTCAAGAGTCTGAATGGTACGTTCAGTTTGTCCATCAGTTTGTGGATGAATTGCCGTGCTAAGGCTCACATGAGTCCCCAAACCCTCTTGGAAGGACTTCCAGAAATTACCTGTAAACTGAGTTCCTCTATCTGAGATAATAGACACTGGAACACCATGGAGTCGCACTATCTCTTTAACATAAAGCTTTGCATAATCCTCAGCCACATATGTGGTTCTGACTAATAAGAAATGAGCTAATTTCGTAAGTCTATTCACATTCACCCATATCGAATCATACTTACGTCGAGAACGGAGTAAGCCTGTAATGAAGTCCATGTTAATTACTTCCCACTTCCAAGTTGGGATTTCTATAGCTTGCAACAATTCGCCTGGCTTTTGGTGCTCGATTTTCACTTGTTGACGAGTGGGACATTGAGCTACGACCCTCGCTTATATCTTTCTTCATCCCATTCCACCAATATATAGACTTAAGATCATGATATATTTTCATTGCTCCGGGGTGGACAAAATAACAGGAACAATGAGCTTCTCTCAATATTTGGTGGCGTAAACCTGCCACATCAGGAACACATAATCTGCCTTAACATCGGAGAACTCCGTCTCTTGCAATCTCAAATGATGACTTATCCTTCTGAGGGAGTGTATCTCTGTAATGCATTAGCATGGGATCTTCGTATTGTCGCTCCTTCACTTCCACTACTAGCGACGAGATGGCCGAATTCTGAATGGTAGTCCCCCTGCTACCTGAGTCCACTACTCGAACTCCTAGGCTAGCTAACTGCTGGAGCTCACGAGCCATTTCTCTTTTCTCTGTTCGTACATCACACAAACTTCCCATAGATCTACGGCTAAGAGCATCAACCACAACATTTGCCTTTCTGGGGTGATATAAGATATCAACATCATAATCTTTTAGCAATTCCAGCCATCGTCGTTTCCGCAAATTTAACTCTTTCTGCTTGAAGATATACTGAAGGCCCTTATGATATGTGTAAATATCCACATCAACACCATACAAGTAATGTCTCCACATCTTTAATGCATGAACCACTGTAGCCAATTCAAGGTCATGGATTGGATAATTCTTTTCATGTTTTCGTAATTGCCTTGAAGCATACGCAATCACCTTACCATGTTGCATCAACACACAGCCTAGCCCAATGCCTGAAGTATCACAATAAACAACCTAACCTTCCAGTCCATCTGGAAGGGCAGGACTGGGGCAAAAGTCAATCTATCTTTTAGCTCTTGGAAACTACATTCACAAGCATCTGCCCATTGAAACTTAGCTGATTTCTAGGTCAGCTTTGTGAGTGGTGCAGAAATAGAAGAAAAACCTTCTACAAATCTCCTGTAATAACCTGCTAAGCCCAGACAGCTATGAACCTCCGTAGGAGTTATGGGCCTTGGCCAAGTCTTCACGGCCTCAATCTTTTAGCTATCTACCCGAATACCATCGAAAATTTGAAACAATGTGCCCCGTAAATGTCACTGAGTTCAACCAAAACTCACACTTAGAAAATTTTGCAAACAACTCTCGAGTTTGAAGAACTCTAAGGACAGTACGCAAATAATCCGCATGTTCTGCCTCAGATCTAGAATACACCAAGATGTCGTCAACGAATACTATCATGAACAAATCTAGGAAGGGCTTGAACACATCATTCATCAAATCCATCAATGCTGCCGGTGCATTAGTTAGCCCAAATGACATCACCCGGAACTCAAAATGGCCATATCTTGTTCTGAAAGCTGTCTTAAGGATATCTTTCTCCCTAACTCTCACTTGATGATACCCGGATCTCAAATCTATCTTTGAAAACCATTTGGCGCCTTGCGTAATCGGTCAAATAAGTCATCAATCCTCGAAGAGGATATCATTCTTAATCGTCACCTTATTCGGTTGCCGATAATCAATGCACATTCTCAAGGAGGTTTGCCTTTTCTTTCGGACAAACAATACGGATGCTCCCCGCGGGGATGAACTAGGCCTAATAAAGCCTTTCTCAAGCAAGTCTTTCAATTGCTCCTTCAACTCTTTCAATTTCAAGGAGCCATTCTATAGGGAGGAATAGATATAGGCTTGGTGCCTGGCAACACATCAATACCAAAATCAATCTCCCGCTCGGGAGGGAGGCCTGGAAGCTCTTCCGGGAATACATCCAAAAATTCATTTACCACGAGAACTGACTGAAGAGTTGGCGGCTCAGCTTCTACATCGTGAACCCGAACTAGATGATAAATGCATCCTTCTATGATCATTTTCCTTGCCTTTAGATAAGAAATAAACCTACCTTTTGGTGACACAGTATTTCCTTTCCATTCTAAAACTGGTTCTCCCGGAAATCGCAAACGAACCACTTTCATTCTACAATCAACATTGGCATAGCAAGAAGCCAACCAATCCATGCCCATAATAACATCAAAATCCACCATTTCTAACTCATGTAAGTCAATCATAGTACGACGGTCAAAAATCACAACTATGCAATTTCTATATACTCGGCTAGCTATTACCGACTCGCCGACGGGCGTAGACACCTCAAAAGGTTTGATCAACTCCGGTTTAACTCTAAACCGACCCGCAGTATACGGAGTAACATATGACAATGTGGAGACCGGGTCTATCAAAGCATAAACATCATGAGAAAATACCGATAATATACCTGTGACAACATCAGGAGAAGACTCAAGATCTTGGCGTCCAGCCAAAGCATAAATACGGTGCTGAGGACCGCTAGAACGGGGACTTTCCCTCTTGCCTCACCATGGCCGATCGGCGCGTGTGAACCCGGCCCCGCAGGCGCATGCATGATGAAGATCCGGCTACCGACCCTGAAGGCTGGGTCCTACCTCTGCCACCAACTGAGGGTTAACCACGCATAATATGGCCTGGCCGACCACATGAATAGCAAACCTCCGAACCCAATTGACACTGACCCTAATGTAACTTCCCACACTGGGAATATCGTGGCATGGGTGGCCTCGCCTGACCCGAATCACCCATGAACTAAAATCCCGAAAGGCCCGGGATGAGTAGATCTATCAAATCTACGAAAATCGTGGAGGCGCACTAGTCATAGAATGGCACGAATGCCTCGAAAACTACCGTTCGTGCCCGCCTATGCTCACTCATCGAACCCGAAGATCTAGCCCTTATTATACCTCTATCATGCTCACGCTCACTTACACATTGTAGGCTTTCTTCTAAATTTTGAGCATGGGCTTGAATGCGTGAGATATCCATGTTATCCTGAAGGGATGTAGTCAAGCACCTATCCATCAAATGCGGCCCTAGGCCTTTCACAAATCGGTGCACTCGGTCACCCATATCCGCTACCATGGCCGAAGCATACCTAGCCAAAGAATTGAAGCGGAGACTATACTCTAGAGCACTCATGCTCCCTTGCCTCAAATTTAGGAACTTATCGGCTCTAGCTCGCCGAACTTCTGGAGGCACATAATGTCGGAGGAAGGCATCTACAAATTCTTGCCATACCGGAGGAGGTGCATTGTCTCCCCGTGAAGCCATCCAAACCGTGTACCAATGAACCGCAACATCCCTCAATCTATAGGATGCTAACTCCACCGATTCGGTGTCCGAAACATGTATCAACCGAAGTGTCCTCATCATACCATCGATAAAATTCTGAGGGTCCTCATCCAGCTTTGATCCAAAGAATTTCGGAGGGTTCAAGCTAATAAAATCACGGGCCCTTGCACTAAAAGCCCTATCACCTTGCCCTGTACTCTGTCGCTGAGTCTGGGCAGCAACCAATTGAGTAAGCAAATGAATGACCTCTTTTACGTCTTGGCCTGAAGCATCCGGTGGAGGAGCCGGGTGCCGGGAGCTAGGCTCGTGCTCCTCACGCTCCTCTCGAAATAGGCACTGAATGGGAGGACTGAGATTGAGCCGCGTTCTGGGACTCACTTTCCTCTACAACTGGTGGCGGTGCTCTTTCAGCCCACTTTTCTGCCACTGTCTTGCCCTTTTGGGCTGCTGTAGCCTTTCTCTTTATAGGCATTTCTAAAATACATAACACACGGTTAAGGAACAAGAAGTTCTTATATCATAGCTCTATCGCACGATTCTTATGAAGAAAGAAGGTCATTCATTCCTAAAATGCTGGCAGCTTCTTGTTTATAAGTGTGGCACGCAACACACCCATAACCAAGAATCTACTGGACACGGCTCGTAGACACACCCTAGGACAGAACTGCTCTAATACCACTATTGTCAGGACCCAACCGGAGGGCCGCTACGGGTCGCTATGGGCACTCGGTGCTAACCCACCCGGGCACCTCTTATCATACTTTCTCATTGACATCTAGGTGAGCCACCTACCTAAATCATTCTTTTCATTCATTATCATACTAATCCCATTGGGCGACAATTCATTTATATCTGCATTAGCACTATGCCCATATAAATGTACATAAGCCGACGAGGCTAACAAAATAATATCCAAAATATAGGCCGACAAGGCCAAACATATCTACCCATATACACATGTCTACGAGCCTCTAAGAAGAATATGTGATATCATCTAGGTGGGACAGGACCTCGCTGTGCCCATAAATATTTACACAAAAGAATCAATACCAAAAGTTGTAGCTCCGAATGAAATGGAGCTCCGCTATATAGTCCCTGGGTAATGAAGCTATGGATCAAGTCTGTCTCCCTGGCCACCTGCGGGCATGACGCAGCGTCTATAAACAAAAGGACGTCAGTACGAAGAATGTACTGAGTATGTAAATCATGATCAACATCAATATTGACGCATAATAGACAACATATGAAATAGCATAGGATGGGAGATAATAGTATCGTCGTCATAACACTTACTTGCTTTTCATAGGGACATTCCATTTCTATTATATATCCATGTACATACATCCATATTCGTATCCGTACTCATTTACATTCCACAACCATATTTGTATTCGTAGTCATATTTCTATTCGTGCTTGTATTCATTCACATATTCATATTCATAGCATTTCTATGTTCATAGCATAGTCGTAATCATATCATATACATAGCATTTACATAGCATACCCGACCATGAAGGTTCGGTGTTTCACATACCTGGCCCTACCAAGGCTCAGTGTCATACATACCTGGCCCTACTAAGGCTCAGGGTTGTCCGTACCCAACTGCAGTGGTGCGCACTTAATATGTAGCTATATATATATATATATATATATATATATATACATATCTATTCTACCCGGCCATATGGCTCGGGGTTTCATAGTTGCCATACATAGGTACATATACATAAAAGCTCATAGGCATCTTTAGCGTCATTACTATCGTCGTTCATTACGTCTATCCCTTGAGGGTTACTCATCATATAAGGAGCTTAGTACAATCGTAACATATCGAGAATCATGAGCTTAGTAGCTTTTAAAGATAGAATCATTTGGAGGATATCATAGACTCATAGAAGAATAGATATTTGGCCAAATAACCATGCCTTATGAAAGAAGGGTTAGCCTTACATACCTTTCCGTTCAACTATTCTATCACTTGCACGTTCTCCTTCAATGCTCACGTTTCTACCTTCATCAGAGTTATACTATCACTAGGAAATCGATGACTTAGCATACATGACTAAAGCTAGAGAAAATTGGACAAAGATTCTCCTTTATTTATACGACTTCTTCCATATCATATATCAACTCCCAAACATCAATACTAACATTCACAATATCATACCAATAGCCTTTATTCACCTACATCAACTTTACTTCTCAATTCACTTCCCATCATCCACATTCATGGTTATAACACACGATTACGTTCATTCATATACAAAATCTATTCCATGTTCTCAATATCATTTATGACATGATTATAATCACAATACATCAAGAATCATGACTCAATCCAACTATTACCTCATTCATGGCCCATTTTCTATTTCCTTCTATAATCCAAGTGTTTCAATTTTTCAATACCTTAAATAATATGGAAATACCATAAAACTTACCTTAGATGGCGTAGGAGTGAACCTTGGGTGCAAACACTTCAACTGAGCAAAACCCTAGTTCACCTCCAATGGAATCTTTTGTAGTCTTCTAACCCTTGGAAGCTTTCTAGCATATAAACACTTGATTCTAGCCTTTTAATCTTTGTGTTCTCTTGGACTTGAATGGAATATTCTTAGAGAAGGGTTTTGAGCTCTCAATACTAGTAAAAGATGAAAAATGAAGTAAAAGAACCCAAGGCATCTATTTATACAAAACCTAAAAATCAGCCCGTCGGGTACTATACGGACACTTATACGGTCCGTACAATATTGTACGGCCCGTATAAGTGGCCGTGGTTCATCAACCAGAAATTCATTTCCCTGCTGGGAGTTATACGGACCGTATAAGTGGTCATATAACTCCATTTCCCTGAAATGGATTCCGTCATTTCGTTCAATCTCCAATCCTTATGGAACCTTCTTAACATTTGTTTAACACTTCATTAACTATCTAAGGGATGTTATCACTCTTCTCCAAAGCATCATTAAATCATCATTAACTTGGTACCCGTAGATCCTTTCCGATACAGATCTTATGCCTGCCTTCTCTTGGCAACTTTCTTCCCTTACCTCGAATGTCTTTGCAATCTCAATTAGGATCATCAAATGTTATTTCTTACTTATCGAAACATCGTATACTTCATGTCCTTCGTTATCCTACTCACTGCGCATTAACGGAAAATTTCTCGAGGTGTAACAATTTCCTTAGCTCATCTTGCTGCATAGCTCCCTATTAGTTTTCGATTGCCCTATTGTCGGGTGTCATAATTCCTCCAATGCCTTATCCAGTCAATCCTTGTCTTCTTCATGAAATGCCTATAAAGTGCATCCTGTCATTCACTTCTCATTTCCCTTTACGATATCATAGCTTGCTCGTATGTATGTCTATTGCTCGTATTTTCGTCCTGTTTCCTTTGTAATCGTATCTCTATTCCAAGTCCACTGTCTTATGCCATCATTGTCTACCTTTGGCCAACCTTACTAATTTATTAAGCTTCCTCTTATCATCGATGGTCACATAACTTCCTTTAATCAATTCATAACCGCAGTTCTTCATACTTCCGTCTTCCTTGATTTCCTTTGCTCTTAAGGTGCTCTTTCCCATCTGCCACTTAATAATATCTACCTATAAGTCTTGCAAAACATTCCACTATGAGTACAAACCCATCTTGATCTCGTATAGATGTATATATACTTATAGGGTGAAACTTTTCGTACTCATTAACTTCCTTCTCCATATCAGTATTTCTTTGTTACCTCTTACTAACCAATCCAATCTATAAATCATAATACCTTATTTGAGTTCTTAATGCCAACTTTCCTTATCTTTCCAATAGGTCTTAATCCCCCAAAATCTCGAATGCAACTCATTCCAGTTTCTTTAACTGCTAATCATTTTTCCCTCTGGGTTCCTCCTTTAAATTAAATTTAAATCAGTCTAAAACTTCTCCTTGAAAGCATCTCATAGTTGTTTCTTCAATCATGACTTACCAAACAGCTGATGGTCATATTTTTCCTTTACTCTTTCTCTATAAACATGCAAACAATTCAATTTGTGAAAATTTCGACAGAGTTTCCTCTATAATTCTTACTACCTCATTCCTGTACACAGTCCAGAAAACACATCCAATGCCCACAGAGCAATCACAAATACCCATAATATCTTGCTCAAGTTCTTATATCAACGTCTATCCATATTAATAAAACATGAAACATACCTTTCGAATGAACAACTTCAATTCTTAGCAATTCTCTCGTAGCGGCATAATCAACTGTTTATCCATGATCAAAATATTTGGGGTTAGAATCAGGGACATTATATCCTATGATTTAGCTCTATGGCACGATCTAAGATGAGAAAGAAGGGTCAATCCTTCCTAAATGCCTTGCGACCTCCCCGTTTATAAGTGTGGTGCTACCGCACACCATAAACAAGACTCGCTAGACACAAATACGACAACCCTAGACCGAATCGGCTCGAAACCACTTTGTCACACCCCACCCTTGGTAAGGCGTGATTGGCACCCGGCTGTCACACCCCAACTTGATAGGGCATGATGGGCACCCGACCCTTACTTAGGGCCGAGCGAACCCGCTGACTCTCGTTATACTCATAATCTTACTGGACTCTTAAATCATGCAATGAGTGCATAATGAAAGCTTTTCAAAGAACAACACGCTTTTCGTCTTTCTCAATTCAAGTAAAATCGGTAAACATAGGAAATCTGTAATATAATGCATAATGATACATCGGCTTGGAGCCGCTACAAGACTGACTTGTTACATACGTGACTCTGTCTGCAAAGTCTCTAACATAACTCAAGATATCATAACACAGATACTCTGACTCGGCAAGAAGACTCCGGGAGGAAATGTGTCACGACCCAACCCCGTAGGCCGTGACTAGTGCCCGAGCTGGGCACTCGTATACACCTGTTACTTATAGTCATACACTATTAGCATGAACGAACTGATATAAGTATAAAGACAATACGTATGCGTATCAAAACTACCTATCTCCTGAAGAGTTACAACCTTTAACAGTTAATATTGCACAAAAGCCGGCAAGGCTGCCACTACAAATGGGTACGCCCCAAACACAGGTCATGTCCACACAACGAAACAACAACTACACACAGACCCACACATGTGACCACAGACCTCTAAGAGTGACAACGACATCATATGACGGGACAGGGCCCCGCCGTACCCTGAACAACAACATATATACATATCAAAAGGCTATACCACGAAGCTAGGCTCCGGAACAAAGGAGCACTCCAAAATAGCTGAGTAGATATCCTAGGCTGGCGGATCTCCACAACGAGTGTCTGTACCTGCGGGCATGAAACGCAGCCCCTCGAAGAAGAAAGGGGGCGCATACGGAATATGTACTGAGCATGTAAAGCATGAAACATAGTAGATAGAATCATATCTGAGACAAGGTGTATAGGACTCAATGCAACAAACAAAGTTTCATAAAACTTGCCTTTGAACATATTTCAGCTGTATCGTTTTCATATCAATGTCAATATAGTGTTTTGTAATCAAAGCTGCATAATCATTCTGTATATAACATATATATATAACGTGTCCCGGCCCTCTAGTGAGGGTCTCGGTAATTATAATCATAACATCATAAACATAAACATATACGTGTCCCGCCCTTTAGTAAGGGACTCGGTAATAAGGAATATATGCCCTCTCCGGCCACCATCTCCATATCATCATATCATCATCATATATATATATATATATATATATATATATATATATATATATATATATATATATATATATATAACGTGTCCCGGCCCTCTAGTGAGGGACTCGGTGAATAATATAATAGATCTGCGCACGAGAACGTACCCTGGCCCGGGACTCAGTGAAGGATATAGCGGCAAGCACGAGCAGAATAATAAGCAACCACATAAATGCAATTTATCTTTTGAGACTCGATAAAAAAGTAACTAACCAGCTCTAAAGTATTGGGATAATAATCATATTCAATTCTTTCCAATCTTTCATTATAAGTCATAGCAAGGAACGTTTCAGCTTTCATGTTCATGTATCAATTTCCATGATATAGTTTTTGAAAGTCGAGTATGCTTCCATTCATGCCATTCTTTTAAGAGTAGGAACTTCTATACATCATTCATTAGTCAATCATGTAGTAGACTCGTGACAATAGCATTAACGAAATATAGAATCATAAGTCATGCATGGAACTAGAGAATAGAATTTACCCCAAGGTTCATACCATTTCATACTTACGTCTAGGACATGCCAAAAGAAAGAAGGAATAGGCTTACGTACCTTTAGCGTTTAGTCGTATTATAACTTGTACTTGCTGCCCAGTAGTACCTTATCCTATAACGATATATCAAAACTACGATTAGGTTACAAGGGAATTTCGGACAGCCCGTACATTACTCAAAAACAGTCCGACCAACATACTATATAACTCAGCCTTCCAACTTCATCCAACCAACAACAAGATGTCTAGCAACAATGTTTGTATAATCACAAGAAATCATATTGGCAACATCTTAACTCCTAAAACAGCCCACAACAACTTGAACTCCAAATTTATAGAAATTACAACAATCAAATCAACATTCAATACAAGTTAATTCCTTCTTTTTACCAAAACAGTCCACGGTTTTGGACTGTTTCTATACTTCCACTTAAATCATTCCTTTTCCCCCTAAATTCACATATACACAAGGCATACAATATACCACAATGTCCATAACAACAACAATTAAAACATGACACAAAACAGTCCATAACTTCTCCTAAAAAGTCCCCCACACGCTTTACACCACCACAACAACTTCATGCTTCATCCATTCATCCATACTACAACACATTCAATTCATTCCCAATACATGTACAAGAAGATTTAAGCATCATTTCACCTAAGTCCATATTACACGGACCACCTCAAATTCAAGAAAAATAGCCCAATACCAACATGCACAACCATACGAAAACTTCTTACAATTCTTGTTCATTTTCATATATTGATATACATTCAATTCACCCACAATACATGCAAAATAAAACCAAGCATGGCTTCACCTAAGCTCACGGCCATCTCAACTTCAACCACACAACAATCCAACAATAGCAATCACAATTTATATATTCAAACCATCATACAACACATGGAAAAAAAATGATCACCCTTACCTTCAATCTTGTTCTTCAATCTTGGCCGAACCTCAATGTTTTTGGCATGCTACACTTCCTTTCTTCTTTCAAACAACTACTACACATTCATATGCACTTGGTAAGGAGTTGATTTGATGGAGAAACTAGATTTTTGGATCAATTTGGAGGAGGGTGTTCTCGGCCAGCTTGTAGCCGAGAGCCTCTCTCTCTATCACTAAATTTTTGCACTTTGAAATGTTGAAATGATGTAGTGAATAGAATTGTGAATCAGAAATTTCCCTTTTATATGCAGTCCACAAGGTGGACATGTGTCCCACCCAAGCTTTTAGCCAATAATAGTTGGCCAATTCATAGGTGGGGCCCACACGGCCACTTAGGCTTCACTAATGATGTAATTAAGTTCTTAATCTCACTTAGTCATCCAATCTTGGTTATTTAACCCTTATCTCCAATAATATCCACACTATTTGAAATTTATAAACCAATCGTGCCATGTTGACATCAGAGATTAAAAAGGTCCTTGTCGCATAGTCGAAAATAATCTTGCTCTTGGATTTATGTCGATTGACTTACAAATAATCCGTCGTATAAAAATACGGGGTATAACAAAATGGAGCTCGCCAATCCTGCTGGAACATCTTCTAGCAAAACCCTCTATTCATCTGTATACACCTGCGTGGCATGAAACGCAACCCCCGAAGAAAGGGGGTCAGTACGGAATATGTACTGAGCATGTAAAGCATGAAATACGAAATGGATCATACCGAAATAAGGAGTATAGAAAATTAGTACGATAACCCCGTAAAACCATAAGGCTTGTCTTTGAAACATAAGTCATGTATGTCAATAGCTTACCCGAACTATTATGAGACTAAGTGACATAAGAAAATAATCATCATGTACATATGCATGCATAACGTGTCCCGGCCCTCTAGTGAGGGACTCGGTAAGTAAAATCATCATATACATGTACATATAGCGTGTCCCGGCCCTCTTGTGAGGGACTCGGTGAATGTAGTCATCATATGCCATCCTGGCCGCCATCCCCATATCATCACATCATCATATACATATACATATAGCGTGTCCCGGCCCTCTAGTGAGGGACTCAGTGAACAATGCAGTGGAGTGCGCCCGAATGCGTGTCCTGGCCCGGGACTCAGTGAAGGAAGTAATAACAGCTAGCACGAGCAGAGTAGTGAGAAATCATATGCACATAAATCATCTTTAAGACTCGATAGATAAGTAGACAAATCAACGCTCGAGTATCAAACGATAGTCATGAGAAATCAATGCTCAAGTATCAACAATAGTCATGATAAATCAGTTCTAAATGCCATTAGGACTACGTTAAAAAGAATCTCAGGGATCGTAGACATGCATCAACCAAATCCGAGCCCGCCCCAGAAAGTTACGAATATTATTCACTTTAGGACTTTCGACGAACATATCGGACCGATCCGAGCCCTTCTATGAAAGTTAGGGACCTTATTCGACATAGAATCTTTTAGAAACAAAACTTTTTATGTAACCTTTGAAATCCAATCATATAAAAGACATAAGGACTATAGTTCGACTATAATAAGAATGCGAATATCAAGAAGTGAATAAGAATCGTAGACATGCTCGGATCATAAGAATAGAGTTACCCCGAGGCTCGCATCATATCTTACTTGCGTCTAAGACATGCCAAAAGAAAGAAAGGATAAGCTTTACGTACCTCGTCTGCTTCCTAAGCTAATCCGAACTTAAGTCTCGGCTTCTCAAGATCTACAACAACGTCGTTAGATACTAAACATTAGTCACAGGTACTTAGGAATTCAATCCCAAGCTATCACTTTATTTATAGAAATTTGGGCAGCATTTCCCCTATCAATTCAACAACCCCGAGAATTTAACTCGGCCAAATAATCAACAACAATACCAACAACCATACTAACAACATCAACAATCAATTCAAAATGCATTCTAACGTTAGTAACTCTTTTCTACATAATTCGACACCATTCCATTTATATTCAAATTAACCATATACAATCAAGCCAACACCAACGCACACACATTCAAGTACTAACCCGAGACCTTTCAAACAAGATTCAAGGACACTAAAACCGACTATAGTACTGCTACAGGACTGTAGCTACAGTAAAACCGACTTCAGCAGTCCGTTTTAAGGGACAAAAATCTCATTTTTTCAGCCAAAAGTTCCAAAACTTTTCAGAAAAATTCAGCAACAAAAAAGGGAGCAAATATACCTCACAAAATGAGGATTTTGAGTGAAATTTCAAGTAATGAAGTACCAATCGAAGTCCGGGCAACGCATAGTCACGAATATAATTTCATTTGGAATTAGAGGAGCATGGGAACAAGAAAATGTTGAAGAAGGTAAGTTTTAATCCTCTTTTCACATGTTATGGATGGTTTATATGTGTTGTGGTGTGTGGAAATTCATGAAATATGTTATGTTGAAGTGAAGCCGTGTAGGTGTTGGTTATGTTGGAGTGATGAACTAATTTTTATTTAATATTTTGGTTGTTGTTGATATGGATTCCATAATGAAAATGATGGTTTATGAATTTGGAAGAAAAACATGTATTGTTGTTGTTCTTATGGCATTTGGAAGTTTCGGGTGGAGTAGTATAGTGATTGGGTTGTTTGGAATATTTTGCGGATTGTTTAAAGTGTTCTTGAATATTGTTTGAATGGTTTCGGATTAGTAATTGAATGTGTAAGCGTTGGTGTTAGTTTGGTTATATGCGGTTGAATTGAATATAAGTGAATGTCGTTGCATTATGTGAAAGAAGGTTGTTAATGTTAGAATGCATTTTGAATTAATGATTGATGTTGTTAGAATGGTTGTTGGTATTGTTGTTGATAATATTGGCGAGTTGAATTCTCGGGTTGGTGTATTTATTGGGGAAATGCTGCCCAATTTTCTGGAAAAAGTGGTATTCGTTTGGAATCGGGTCCCTAAATGCTCTTAGCTAATATTTGATTCTTAATGGCATATTGTAGAGCTTGGGAAGTTCGCGACGTAAGATTGGATTAGCTTCGAGAATAGACGAGGTATGTGAAGCTTACCCTTCTTTTCTTTTGGCATGTCTTAGACGGGATTAAGGTATGACACGATTTGTGCCTCGGGTAATTCCATTCTTAAGTTTCGAGTATGTTTGTGATTCGTATTTGCTTTTGATGTTGGTATCCTTAGCATGGTCAGGCTATGGTTCGTGTGTTTTTGATATGGTTGAGTTTGAAATGTGGTGGAAACGATTCTCATTTGTTTCTTGATATTCGTATCCTTAATGCGGTCGAGTTATGATCCTTATGACTTTTGCATGATTAAATTTTCAAGGTTGCCAAAGAGTTTTGTTTTCAAAAGAGATTTGTTCTTAAACGATTTCGAAACTACGAACGCCCGTAACTTTCAAGGAAGGGATCGGATCACTTTGATACTTTCGCAAATGACTTTATGACGAGTAATGACTTAAATTTTCATAGGCGGGCCCGGATTGGGTTGACGCTTGTCCGTGGGTCCCGCGACCTTCTATGTTGGTTCTAATGACCTATTTTCGAAAGAATCCAATCTGACTACCTTCCGACCCCCGAGTATGATTACTTATCTATCTGTTGAGTTTGAAATAAGGATTTTTATGCTTATGACTTTGATACGTGAATATGGTTTCAAAAGTTCGGTTTGATATATTCCCGAGTGATATTCGGGAGGAAATCTGATTTGACTACTGTTTTGGCTTACAAATGATGGGTCGTTTGATTAACCTATTAAGTCTTTGAAAATATTTTAAACTGGTATTTGGTTACTTGTGATTCTCGCTCGTGCATTTTGTTGTTACATTTTTCGCCGAGTCCCGGGCCGGTATGTGTGATATTGTCCGCTGGATACTTGACCGCGGGCTGTGACATGACCGCTGGATTCTTGGCCGCGGCATGTGTATGTGTGATATTGTCCGCTGGATACTTGACCGCGGGCTGTGACATGACCGCTGGATTCTTGGCCGCGGTATGTGTGTATGTGATATTGCCGCTGGATTCTTGGCCGCGGTATGTGTATGTGTGATATTGCCGCTGGGTACTTGTCCGCGGTATGTTGTGTGATATTGCCGCTGGGTACTTGTCCGCGGTATGTTGAGTGATATTGACCGCTGGGTTCCTGGCCGCGGTATGTGTACGTGTGATATTGACCGCTGGGTTCCCCGGTCGCGGTACGTGTATGTGTGGTATTGACCGCCGGGTATTTGACCGCGGTATGTTGAGTGATATTGAAAATAAACACTTTGGTATTTTGGATTGGCACTTACTTTCTGTATTTCTGTTTCGATTATGACTCAGATTTGTTTACTGTATCGTCTGCTTTGGAATACGAAGTATGATGTGGTATGATATACGTATTCTGGAATGGAATCAGTCGGTTAATGTCAGCTCATATGATATGTTCTATTTTCCGTATATGTGAGACAGGAATGTTTTTCCAAAAGAAAGTTAAGTAAGTATTTTGGCATTCTGATGGTTATATTTGTCTTCTGTACCGCTTATGTATGATTTGTACCTCGGATGCAAGCACTTTGGTTTTCCGAGTTGTCATGCTCACTTTCTGTACTTCGCGCTTCGATTATGACTTCGTTTTCTGTACCTCCTGCTTTGCATACTCAGTACATATTCCGTACTGACCCCCTTTCTTCGGGGGCTGCGTTTCATGCCGCGCAGGTACCCACAGATGAGTAGATGATGTTAGCAGGAGATGTTCCAGCGGGATTGGCGAGCTCCATTTCCTCCGGAGGCCGCCGAGTCCGAGTGCATTTGTGTGATATCCGAGATGTTGGTAGAGACTTTGCGACGTTGTCCGTGCGTGATATGTCGGTTTGTAATCGGCTATGTAGGCCGATACATTATTATGCATTATATTACAGATTTGTTGTGACTACGGATTTTGTTTGATTTGAAGAGATGAAAGGCGTGTATGTTTTCCGAAAAATTTTCACCCTGTTCTTATGTTATGTTTTGTGGGCCCAGTATGGCTATGAGTATTATGAGAGTCTGCGGGTTCGCTCGGCCCTAGGTAAGGGTCGGGTGCCCATCACACCCTATCGGATTAAGGGTGTGACACTCTGACTCGGCAGCACTCTAGGAGGAAATGGAGCTCGCCAATCCAGCTGAAACATCTTCTAGCAAAACCCTCTACTCATCTGTATACACACAAACGTGGCATACGAAACGCGACCCCCGAAGAAAGGGGTCGATGCGGAATATGTGCTTGAGCATGTAAAGCATGAAATACGATGCAGATCATACTGAAATAAGGAGTATAGAAAATTAGTACGATAACCAGAAAACCATAAGGCTTGTCTTTGAAACATAAGTCATGCATGTCAATAGCTTACCTAGCCCATTATGAGACTAAGTGACATAAGAAAATAATCATCATGTACATATGCATGCATAACGTGTCCCGGCCCTCTAGTGAGGGACTCGGTAAGTAAAATCATCATATACATGTATATATAGCGTGTCCCGGCCCTCTAGTGAGGGACTCGGTAAATGTAGTCATCATATGCCATCCTGGCCGCCATCCCTATATCATCACATCATCATATACTTATACATATAGCGTGTCCCGGCCCTCTAGTGAGGGACTCGGTGAATAATGCAGTGGAGTGCGCCCGAATGCTTGTCCTGGCCCGGGACTCAGTGAAGGAAGTAATAACAGCTAGCACGAGCAGAGTATGAGAAACCATATGCACATAAATCATCTTTAAGACTCGATAGATAAGTAGACAAATCAACGCTCGAGTATCAAATGATAGTCATGAGAAATCAATGCTCAAGTATCAACAATGGTCATGATAAATCCGTTCTAAATGCCATTAGGACTACGTTAAAAAGAATCTCAGGGATCGTAGACATGCATCAACCAAATCCGAGCCCGCCCCGGAAAGTTACGGACATTATTCACTTTAGGACTTTCTACGAACATATCGAAGCGATCCGAGCCCTTCTATGAAAGTTAGGGACCTTATTCGACATAGAATCTTTTAGAAACAAAACTTTTTATGTAACCTTTGAAATCCAATCTTACAAAAGACATAAGGACCATAGTTCGACTATAATAAGAATGCGAATATCAAGAAGTGAATAAGAATCGTAGACATGCTCGGATCGTAAGAATAGAGTTATCCCGAGGCTCGCATCATATCTTACTTGTGTCTAAGACATGCCAAAAGAAAGAAAGGATAAGCTTTACGTACCTCGTCCGCTTCCTAAGATAATCCGAACTTAAGTCTCGGCTTCTCAAGATCTACAACAACGTCGTTAGATACTAAACATTAGTCACAGGTACTTAGGAATTCAATCCCAAGCTATCACTTTATTTACAGAAATTTGGGCAGCATTTCCCCTATAAATTCAACAACCCCGAGAATTCAACTCGGCCAAATCATCAACAACAATACCAACAACCATACTAACAACATCAACAATCAATTCAAAATGCATTCTAACGTTAGTAACTCTTTTCTACATAATTCGACACCATTCCATTTATATTCAAATTAACCACATACAATCAAGTCAACACCAACGCACGCACATTCAAGTACTAACCCGAGACCTTTCAAATAAGATTCAAGGACACTTGAAACAATCCACACATTACCCAAAACAGGCCAACCAACATACCACATAACCCGAAACCTCCAATTTCAATAGGAACAACAACAACACATTTCTTTCTTCCAAATTCATGAACTACACCAACAATCCACACGTTAACAACATCATTCTCATGAATACAAGAAACCATATTAAGATCACATTAGCTTCCAAAACAGCCCGCAAACGATTACAACTTCAACTTGAATCATTAAACTTTCCTTATCATCATAGAATCCACAACAACAACAACCAAAAATACTAAATAAAATTTAGTTCATCATGTCATACCAAACCCGACCACACACGACTCAACATCACCATGCAAGACTTCATGAATTTCATCCATTTCTACACACTACAACATGTACAAATCACCCCTAATACATGTAAAAGAGGATTGAACCTTACCTTTTCCACTTAGTTCTTCAACTTGGCTAGGGTTGAGCCTTGCAAGAACGAATACTTTGCTTGCTCCAACAACCACTCCACGTTAATAAGGACCTTCCAATTGGTTGAAAAGCTAGAAGAAAATATTTTTTTGATCAAGGCACAAAGACCTCAATCTCGGCCAGCCATGGCCGAGAGTCTCCTCCTCTTTCTCTTGAGCTTTCTAGAGTTGTGTAAAAATGATGAATGGTCTTGCCTTGTCATCTCTTGTCCATATATATATATATACCCCTACAAATATAAGGTGAACACATGGACATCTCATGGCTCAAGACAAGTGGCCAAGTCATGTGTGGTGGGAGCCTACACACCCACACGGCCACATAGCCCCTTGTGGCCTTTTCATGAATTTTTTTTTTTCAACTTCTAGCCTCTAATTTTTCTTAATATTTCATACCAATAAACTCATAAGCAGCTTGTGCCTTAAAACAAATCCGGAGGTTAAAAAGTCTCCACCTCGTATCCCGAAATAGTTTTGTCCTTAACTTATCACGACAAGCTCGGAATACCCCAACGTACAAAATACGGGATATAACATCGGCACCCTACAGGAACCGAGCAAACCAACTTATGACTCTCGTCCTTCATATCTCGAATGGTAAAATAAGGCTAAGAGCTAAATATGAACATTATATCATGCATAAGTGTATGTACAATAGACCCATGATGCCGACATTACTACTGTCACACTACGACTAAGCTGTACACAGGAATTGTCTGCAAAGCCTCTATGAACATGACTGAAGTATATGAGTTGGGATAGGGCCCCCAACATACCCTCTTGTCATAAAAAAAAATGCAACTCAGACTCGGCAATGCTCCAGGAAGAAGTGGAGCTCACCAATCAAAACTGGTACCTGAAGGCAGCCTACGATGAAAGATCCTCGTCTCGTCTATCTACACCTGCGGGCATGAACGCAGCATCCACAAGAAGGGACGTCAGTACGAGCAATGTACTGAGTATGTAAGGCAACAATAGTAGTAACATAAGATAAAGTAAGTAATTATACCTCGTACTCGTCTTAAGACCTCTATCATGCAAACTACTCGTCTACAGGAAAAACATTTCATACACATCCATACATACGTATGCATTCACATACACTTACTATACATACATCTGTCATATCCGTACCTAGCCCTTTCTGGACTCGGTGCTAGCCGTACTAGGCCCTTGCGGGACTCGATGTTATCTGTAATCAGCCCTTGCGGGACTCGATGATATCCGTACTCGGCCCTTGCGGGACCCGATATTATCCGTACTCGGCCCTTGAGGGACTCGATGTTATCCGTATTACTATTTATACATCTGTCATATCCTTACCCAGCCCTTTTGGGACTCGATGTTAGCCGTACTCGGCCCTTGGGAGACTCGATGTTATCCGTACTCACCCTTGCGAGACTCGATGTTATCTGTACTCGGCCCTTGCGGGACTCGATGTTATCCGTACTCGGCAATTACGGGACTCGATGTTATGCCCAACTGATCAGTGGGATGCAATGCACACATACATACATACATACATAACTGAAATCAACATCATCATTACCATTATCATAGTCATTATATCCTTCCGTAGAAGATCAACTATCTTAAGGTGAAGTCGATGATGTCATGGGAGTCTCGAGAATCATGAACTTAGATAGCATTAGAAATAGAATCGTCATCGCTACATCTCACCTCGAAAGAACAAGTATTATGAGGCGAGATCAATCACGAAGAATAGTCTTATGATCATGAATAAGCTCAATAATATCATAAGGATCATGGGATTCATAGGCTTCTAGCATTTGTGGAGGCAAGGAAATTATGGATATGGCACAAAGGTTTATAACAAAAGAATCATGCCTTTAGAAAGAAAGGGTTTAGCCTTAACATACCTTTTTGGTCGCCTTAACTTTAACTACTCAACGCTTGTCCTCCCAGGCTCGTAAATCTATATTAAAGAAAATTTATACTATTGTTAGACTCACCTTTATACACTTGTTTTAGTCCTTCAATTAAATCTTTCTACAATCTACCAAAATTTCGGCAAAGATCTCCCTTATATTCTTTACCTCCTCCAAATACCAAAACAACTCCCAAACAATACCAACAACATCAACAACCATATCAATACCAATATATTCCATAAAACATCCCACATGATATTTCTCCTATTTTCAAACCAACCATAACAACATCCATAATTCCATAATCAAAGAATTATATTCAACTCTTTATGATTTTTCTCCTATGATTCTTTCTTTTCCAAGAATTGCTAAACCTTTATATCATCTTAATCATGTAAATAATAGCAAGAACATACCTTATAGTAGAAGAACTTCACCTTATTCACCTTAAACTTGAACCACACGCGTCGCTATATGATTCTATGCTCGCAACTATACGTTGCCTAAACCGGAATTTGGGAATTATTATTGATTTAGGCTTGAAATTTGGGTTTAGAAGTTGGAGAAATTTCTAGAGGATTTTGGAACAATTGGAAAGAGGTTTTGGCTGAAAAATAGGGGGCAAGCCCCTTTTATGTTAGTTCAAATTCGGGTTGGGTCACTGTAGCTGTACTGTAGCAGTTACTATAGCAGTACTGTAGCTAGTCAGTTACTATAGCACGCGTTTCTGCTCGGTCAGCTGAACTTTTAACGTCCATAATTCTCTATTTCGATATCGTATCGACAAGCGGTTTGTTGCGTTGGAAACTAGACTCGACGAACTTCATTTTAGGCTTTTGAAACACCTTAACACTATTAATATACTAGAAGATATACCCCTCCAAATTTGACCCAAAATTATGTCTAAAATTCTGTCAACTTTTTCCAAATTTTTGACAAATTTATTTTCTTCGATTTGCTTCGCCCCGAATTTCCCATAGCTTATTATATGAACGTAAACCATCATGACCATGGATTAGTTCGCATAATTTCATATATCCTTGAAGGGAGCTCCAGTATCCATACTTAGAACGTCCAACACTTATAAATTTTCACGTACGAAACTACGGGGTGTAACACCAATGAACCGCAACATCTCGCAATCTATATGATGCTAACTCTACTGATTCAACGTCTGAAGCATGCATTAACTGAAGTGTCCTCAACATTCCATCAATAAAGTTTTGACGGTCCTTATCCGACTTTGACCCGAAGAATTCCGGAGGGTTTAAGCTGATAAAGTCACAGGCTCTACCACTCACAACCCTATCGCCATAACCCATACCATGCTGCTGGGCCTGCGTGGCGACCAATTAAGTCAACAATTGAATGGCCTATTTCATCTCTTGGCCCGAAACCTCTGGTGGAGGAGCTGGGGGTGTTGGAGCTGGGGGTGTTGGACCTGGGGTTGAGACTCCCTCATGCTCCTCAGAAATAGGCAGTGAGTGAGAGGACTGAGATTAAACTACGTTTTGGGACTCACTTCCTCTATATCTGTTGGCGGTACTCTTTCAGCCCGCCTTTCTGCCGCTATCTTGCCTTTTTTTTCCAGCTGTAGCTTTTCTTTTTACCGGCATCTCTGAAATACATAACACATGGTTAAGGAAAGATAAATTCTTATATCATGGCTCTATCGCATGATCTATGAGGAAATATGGTCATTCATTCATAAAATACCTGTAGCCTCCTGTTTGTGAGTGTGGCGCGCAACACACCTATAAACATGACTCTACTAGACATGGCTCGTAGACACACCCTAGGACGAAACTACACTGATATCACTTTTGTCACGATCCAATCAGAGGGCCATGACGGGCACCCGGAGCTAACCCCACTGGGCACCTCTCATCATACTTTCACAACCATTTCTAGGTGAGCCATATGGCTTGCTAACAATCTCTACACATCAATAATACCATTTCCGTTGGGCTAAGGCACTTTTATATCAACATCAACAAACATGCCTATATACCTATATACAAGCCGACGAGGCTGACAAAATAATATACAAAATATGAGCCGACAAGGCAAAAAACATCTAACTGTACATAACTGTCTACCAGCCTCTAAGAAGAATATGTAACATCATAAAGATGGGACAGTGCCCCGCCATGCCCATATATGTACATACAAAAAAGAATAGTACCAACAGCTGCAGCTCCGAATCAAATGGATCTCCTTTAAGGAATCTTGGGATAAGCAGTCCAAGGATCAAGTCTGTCTCTTTGTCCACCGGCGGGCATAGCGCAGCGTCCACAAACAAAAGGACGTCAGTATAAACAATGTACTTAGTATGTAAGGCATAATCAATAGCATAATAGAAGAATGAAAAGTAGCATAAGATGGAAGAGTCATGGGATGATAGAGCCATTTATACCTCTAGCGACGTTAATCATAGTCACTTACCCTTTTTCTAATGGGAACCTTCCATTACATATGTTATATCCCGTATTTTGTACATTGGGACAATCCGGTTTAACTATGATAAGTTAGGGACAAAACCATTCCGGGATGCAAAGTCGGGATTTTTGACCTTCGATTTTATTTTAAGACATAAGTTATTCATGAATTTGTTGGCATAGAACATTTAGGAAAATTTGGGACCAAAAGTGGTATAATTGAAAGTTGGAAATCATGCAAAATTTGGCCCTTTGGCCGTGTGGACTTGGATTGGTCCCACAAATTTTGTGGACAAATTTAATTGTCCAACGATACACGTGGCCAAGGACACTTGTTCAACTCATATAAGTAAGCACAAAAGATGACTAAGTAGTCATCTTATCCATTTTCCACACTTAGAAGAAAATCAAGAAGTTGAAGAACAACAATATCACCCTCTCGGCCAAGACCTTGAAAAACCAAGTCCAAAATTAGCCATCACAAAAATATTTCCTTGGTGCAAATCCACTAATTGGAGGTCCCTAGTTAACGTGGAAGTGTTGTTGGAGCAAACAAACCGCTAGTATTCATCCTAGCTAACCCTAGCTAGTTGTGAAGTCGAAGGAACAAGGTAAGATTTAATCTTGTTTTTATGTGTTATGGATGATGTATGCATGTTGTAGTATGTTAAAATGGAGGAAATTCATGAAATATGGCATGTTGGAGTCGAGGCCGTGTGTAGTGTATGGCCGTGTAGGTGTGTGTGTGTTGTGTTGTGTTAAGTAATGAGTTAAAGTCTAGTTAGCATGTTTTGATTGTTGTAGAGTGAAGAAATGGATGAGTATCACCAATATGTGTGTGTACGTTGGCCAAAAATGGGTCATATTATATGACAATGAATGGATCAATTCTAATTAGTGTTTTGGTTGTTGTCGTTGTGAATTCTATGTCGGAAATGAGAGTTTAATGACTCAAGATTGATGTTGTAATTGTATGGGCTGATTTGGAGAATCATGTGCATTTAATGTAATTTTTGTATTTATGAGAATGACATTGTTAGAGTGTGGATTATTGGTGCAAATCATGATTTGAAGCTTTGAGAATGGGTTATAGTTGTGTTCTCGGGTTTTTGGGGCAAAATTCGGTAAGTTGGGATGTTGTTTGGGATGTTTGGAAATGTTGTATGAATTGTTTAAAATGTCTTTGAATATTGTTGGTATGAGTTCGGACTAGTATTTGAATGTATAAGCATTGATGTTGGCTTGAAGGTAAGTCGTTGAATCGAATGTAGTGAATGTTGTTGAATGATGTAAAAGAGGGTTACCAATGTTATATTGCTTTTTGGATTGATTATTAATGTTGCTAGGTTGGTTGTTGGTGTTGTTGTTGATTTGGCCTAGTTAAATTCTCGTGGTTGGTCTATTTACGGGGAAATGCTGCCTAAATTTCTGTACAATTAAGTGCTAATTTGGAATTCAATGCCCAAACGTGTATAGCTAATATTTGATATCCGTTGACATTGTGTAGACCTTGGGGAGCCCGAGACATAGGTTGGCATTAGCTTGAGTTGGATTAGCTTTGAGAGCTGACGAGGTATGTAAAGCTCAATCCTTTCTTGGCATGCCTTAGTTACAAATAGGCTATGACACGAGCCTCGAGGAAACTCTATTCTCGCAATCCGAGCACGTGTGTGACTCTTATTTGTTTCTTGAATTCGTACGCTTGATATGATGAAATATTGGCCCTTATGTCTTTGGAATATTTGATTTTCAAATGTTGCATAAAAAAAGTTTCGTTTTAAAGAATTCCGTAATTACGAAACGACCGTAACTTTCTTTACGAAAGGCTCGGATTGCCTCGATATGATCGTAGGGGATTGTATGGCGTATGATGAGTATGTTTTCCGTAGGCTGGCCCGGCTCGGGTCAACACCCGTCCGTGGGTCCCGCGACTTTTCTTTTTGTAATCCTGATGACTTTTGAAATAATTTGGTTTGGCTACTATTCCAATTTCCAAGTATGGTCATTCTACTTATCTTTTGAGTCTATGATAATGATTTTATACATATGGTCACTCACGACTCTGCTCGTGCATTCTGTTGTATCTTTCGCCGAGTCCCGGCTCGGCTTACGTTGTCGTGCGCACTTTGTTATACTCCGGTGTTATGCTGTGTTATGGTTCACCGAGCCCTCGCTAATGGGCCGGGTTCCGCTTTATATTTGGTGTTATCCGTGTATGGCGTTCGTGTTATGATGTGTGTGACGGGATACGAGATTTGAAACTTTCGGGTGTTATGCCGTGTTATGGGCGCCATCGACGGGCGGGCGACCATATTTTCCGAGCCCTATGCATGATTTGTATTTTGAAAGTAAACATATTGAAATTTTGGAAACGCATTTACTTTCCGTACGGTTCGATTATGATTGCATTTGTTTACTATATCTTCGTTTTGCATACTCGCACATATTTCGTCGACCCCCCCTTTCTTCGGGGTCGTTTCATGCCCGCAGTACGACACACAATTTCGGTGATCCGCCGCCTAGGACACCCTTTTCTGCTGTTCGAGTGCTCCCTTATTCCGAGCTCCACATTTTGGTATATATCCGTTCGCCGTATATGTATTCGTTTGTTCGAGTACGGCGGGGCCCCGCCCCGTCATATGATTCTCCGTTTGTCCGTTCAAAGGTCCGTGGACATGTATGTGGGTTGTGCCTATTGTTCGCATGTGTGTTTGTATGTTATATGTTCGGGCGATCGCATTCGCCGTGCGCGACCTTGTCGGCTTGCATTTGTACATGTTTTGGGCCGTTGCGCCATTTGATAGCCTTTCGCTCCTCGATATATGTATGGTTGTGTTTGAGTTGTGTTTGAGACAGTTTGAGATAATTTGAGACAGTGTCTGATATTTGTATACGCATAAGCTATCTGTCTATGATTCGGATTTTGTGAGTGTGTTTGGGTGCCCGGCACTGGTCACGGCCACGGGTTGGGTCGTGCGTGGCGGCATCGCAGCGGTTCGTCCCTCGAATGTCTACGCACCGTGTCTAGTAGAGTCTTGTTTATCGGTGTGTTGTGCACCACATCTATAAACGGGAGGCTACGGACATTTAGGATGTTATCTTTCTTTCTCGATCTTAGATCGCGCGATGTAGCCGTGTTATCGGGATGACTCTTCTCTCGACGAAATGTTATGTTTTCGGCGATGCCTCGAGGAAGGCCACGGTGCCCGAAGGGCAAGTCTACGGTCTGTTGGCGAGACCCACCGGGGCCGGAGAGTTACTAGGGCCCGTGCCGAGCCGTACCCTAGATCGTGCCCCATGCCCGCCGGCCACACCACCGCATGTAGGCTCGAGAGGGGCTTGGAGCGACGGACAGTGCGGGGGGCGGCTCCACCCCCAGCTCCCGAGGTTCGAGTGCCCGAGCCTCCAGCTCCCCAGCCAGGGGCGGAGGATAGGGCCATGCGAGAAGCGGGTCCAGTTATTGACCCGATTGGGTAGCGAGGGTGCCCACGGTGCACGGGCAGGGGTGATCGTGCGGACCGACGTGACGGTTCGAGGGCCCGTGAGTTTCGACATGTAATCCACCGCAGTTTTTCGGTCAAAGCCGCGAGACCCCTCGTAGTTTATCGAATGTATGCCGCGTACATTACGGTTGATTAAGGCGACCGAGATCGAGTCCGTCGAGATGGCATCATACGATTCGCGGATGTAGCCGCAAATTGGTACGAGTCCCGGGTATTGTCCGTAGGTGAGGGTGCCCTCCAACCGTATGGGGCGAGTTTATCGAGGCCTTTTTGGCCCATTTTCCGCGCAGCTACGGCGAGCCGCAGACAGGCAGATTGCTGGCGGAGACGGAGGGACCGTCCGAGAGCATAGTTTGGAGTTCGATTCGGCCGGCCGATATGCGTCCGCTTATGTAGCCGATACGACCGACCGGATGCCGGTATGTGATGGGACTAGATCGCTATTTGGTCGATAGTTGTTTGGGGCTGGCGGCCCGGCCCGGGCGTATGGATGTTGCCCGTGTACGAGCCCACGCCCCGGGGTATGGAGGACCGGCGCGAGAGGGCGTCGGCCCGATAGATTATATAGGGGCCGGCCCAAGAGGGCTAGATCCGCCGGGTGATACGGGGATTTTCGAGGGCGGGCGGCTCGGCCACGGCCCGAGCGGATATCCTCCCCAGCCGGACGGGGCACACACGTTATATCCCGCATTTTGTACATTGGAATAATCCGGATTAACTATGATAAGTTAGGGTCCAAACCAATCGGATGCAAAGTCGAGAGACTTTGGACCTTCGATTTTATTTTGAGTCATAACTTGTGCATGAATTTGTTGGCATGGAACAATTAGGAAAATTTGGGACCAAAAATGGAATAAATGGAAGTTGGAAATCATGCATTTTTTCTATGGTTAGCCGTGTAGAATTAGGGTGGTGCCCACCCATTTTTTGTTCAATTTTTATTGCTCCAACACATGGTGTGGGCCAAGGACACTTGGGCACTTCATATAATAGCACAAAGATAACTTCTAAGTCATTCATCTCATTTCCAACACTTAGAAAAAAATCAAGAAAGTTGAAGAACAACAACTTGACTCTCGGCCAAGAGAGCAAAAAGTGAGGTTCAATTCTAGCCACTCCAAAAATATTTCTTTGGTGCTAATCCACTAATTGGAGGTCCCTAAGTAGCGTGGAAGTGTTGTTGGAGCGATCAACCCGCTAGTTTTCATTATCGCAAACCCTAGCCTATTGTGAAGTTGAAGGAAGAAAGGTAAGATTTGATCATGTTTTATGTGTTATAAAGGTTGTATGCATGTTGTAGTATGTTAAAATGGGTGAAAATCATGAAATATAGTAAGTTGGAATTGAGGCCATGTGTATGAGGTTTGGCCGTGTGAGGTGTGTATGTTGTGTTGTGTTTAAGTGATGAATTAAGTTCTATGTAGTATGTTAATTGTTGTAGTGTGAAGAAATGAGTGAGAATTATCAATATGTGCATGTTGGTGTGTTGGCCGAAAATGGGTCATGTTATGTGACAAAGAACGCATTAATATTGCTTATCGTTTAGTGGTTGTCGTAATGAATTCTATGTTGGAAATGAGCTTTTAATGACTCTAGATTGATGTTGTAATTGTATGGGCTGATTTGAAGATTATTGTGCATTTAATGTAATTTGTATATAGATGAGAATAGCATTGTTAGAATGTGAATTGTTGGTGCAAATCATGATTTGGAAGTGAGGGATGAGTTATGGAGGTGTTCTCGGGTTTGGGCAGTTTTCGGGTGAGTGGGAGTATTATTTGGAATGTTTGAAATGTTTTATGAATTGCTTAGAATGTCTTTGAATATTGTTGGTATGGGTTCGGGTTAGTAATTGTAAGTATAAGCGTCGATGTTGGCTTGAAGGTAAGCCGTTGAATCAAATGTATTGGAAGTTGTTGAATGATGAAAAAGAGGCTTATTAATGTTATATTGCCTTTCGGATTGATTATTGATGTTGCTAGGTTGGTTGTTGTTGTTGATTTTGGCCGAGTTAAATTCTCGGGGTGGCCTATTTACAGGGGAAATGCTGCCCAAATTTCTGTAGAATTAAGGGCAAATTTGGAATTAAATGCCCAAATGTCTACAACTAATGTTTGGCATATTATGACTTGTTTGTAGACCTTGGGCAGCCCGAGACGTAGGTTGGCATTAGTTTGAATTTGGAGTAGCTTGGAGAGCGTTTGAGGTAAGTAAAGCCCAATCCTTTCTTCTATTGGCATGCCTTAGCTTCAAGTAGGCTATGACACGAGCTTCGAGGAAATTCGATTCTCGCAATCCGAGCATGTTTATGAGATCGTTATCCGTTTCTTGGAATTCGTATGTTGATTTGATGAAATATTGGCTTTATGTCTTTGAAATATTTGATTTTCAACTTTTGCATAAAAAGTTTGGCCTTTAAAAAGTTCCGTAACTACGAACGCTCGTATCTTTCACAGAAAGGCTCGGATTGCCTCGATATGCTCGTAGGAGATTGTATGATGTATGATAAGTATGTTTTTCATAGGCGGGCCCGACTCGGGTCAACACCCGTCCGTGGGCCCCGCGACTCTTCTTTTTGTAATTCTGATCACTTGTGACAAAATATGATATGACTAATATTCCGATTTTAAGTATGATCATTTTACTTTTCTTTTGAGTCTACGATAATGATTTTATGCATATGGTTACTCATCCCGTTCGTGCATTCTATTATATCTTTCGCCGAGTCCCGGCCGGTTACGGTTCGTGCGCACTTTGTTATATTCCGGTGTTATGCTGTGACTATGGTTCACCGAGCTCCTCGCTAGGGGGCCGGGTTCCACTTATGTTTGGTGTTATGCTGTGTATGGCGTTATGCTGTGTATGATGATTGACGGGGATACGGAGATTTGAAACCTTCTGGTGTTATGCTGTGTTATGGCGCCATCGACGGGCGGGCGACCATATTTTCTGTGCCCTATGCATGATTTGTATTTTGAAAGTATACATTTTGATATTTTGGAAACGCATTTTACTTTCTGTACTTCTGTTCGAGTATGATTCCGATTTGTATACTATATTTTCTGCTTTGCATACTCAGTACTTATTTCGTAATGCGACCCCGCTTTCTTCGAGGGTCGCGTTTCATGCCTTGCAGTCTACGCACAAACGGTTGTGATCCACACATCGTTTAGGACACCCTCTTTCGGGCTTTGTTCGGAGTGCTCCCCTTATTCCGGAGCCATATTTTGGTATATATCCGTTCGTTGCATTTGTATATATTTGTTCAGGGGTACGGCGGGGCCCTGTCCCGTCATATGATTCTGTTTGTTTTGGGGTACGTGGATACGTTTGTGGGTTGTGCCAACCACGTATGTGTGTGTGTTTGTATATATTATGTTACGGGCGATCCTATTTCCGCCGTGGCGCCTCGTCGGCTTGCATTTGTATATGTTTTGAGGCGTTGCGCCATTTGATAGCCTGGCAAGCGATATACATATATGGTTGTGTTTGAGATGATAGGTCGCGCTACGCTTGATATAATCTCGAGGTAGCGTTTGATATTTGTGTCCGTATAAACCGTTTGTATGTGATTCGGATTGTGATCGTGTTTGGGTGCCCAAATCGGCACTAGTCACGCTCACGGGGTTGGGTCGTGGCAGTGGTATCAAAGCGGTTCGTCCTCGGAATGTCCTGTTCGTGTCTAGTAGAGTCTTGTTTATCGGTGTGTTGTGCACCACATCTATAAACATGAGGCTACGGGACATTTAGGATGTTATCTTTTCTTCTGATCTTAGATCGTGCGATAGAGCTGTGTTATCAGGATGACTTTTCTCTGACAAAATGTTATGTTTTCGGCCGATGCCCTCAGGGAAGGCCACGGTTGCCCGAGAAGGGCAAGTCTCTCCCCGACGATTGGTGGGACCGCCGAGCCCGTAGAGTTACTAGGGCCCGTGCGGGAGCCGTACCCGATGTTGTGCCTCCGACGACTAGTTGCGCTACGCCGCCGACGGAGGGATTTGGAGCGGGGCGGCACGGGGCGGCTCCACCGCCGTCTCCCCGCGACACCGTGTACCGCACCTCCGGCCCTCGGCCCGAGGGGGCGGATGATGGGACCTTACGAGAGGCGATCCGATTATTGACTCGGTTGGTAGCGGGCAGTCCGCGTACGGGGAGTAGGGGATGATCGTGTAGACGAAAGCGCGATAGTCATAAGGGAAGTTATCACTCTTCTCCAAAGCATCATTAAATCATCATTAACTTGGTACCAGTAAATCCTTTCCAATACACATCGTATGCCTTCCCTTCTCTTGGCAACTTTCTTTCCTTACCTCGAATGTCTTTGAAATCTCAATTAGGATAATTAAATGCTATTTCTCTCTTATCGAAACATCGTATACTTCGTGTCCTTCGTTATCCTACTCACTGCGCATTAACAAAAAATTTCTCGAGGTGTAACATTCTTCCCCCCTTAAGAACATTCGTCCTCCAATGTTAAGTCCTAGCGGATTCTATAAAAATTTCGCCAGAGTTTCCCCTATAATATGGCGCTACCCACCTGTCACAACAGCCCATAATAAAAATACCTCACAGGGCCACAACATAATAGCAATATAATTTGGCCACACACGACCCAAATGAATAAAAAAGAAAACATACGTACCTTATGATCTTGATGTCTCGTCTTGGGCCTCTTCGGGCCGAAATAAATGCGGTACTTGGATTTCATAATTCTTCCGCTTCCCATGTCATCTCTTCTCGGTTGTTATTTCTCACAAAATCTTAATAGGCCACTTCTTTGTTTTTAAGCCTCCGTACTTGCCTATCTAATATGGCAATGGGGACCTCTTCCAAGTCAACTTTTTCATTT
>NW_026726610.1:0-50072 GCF_029784015.1 Lycium ferocissimum | reverse complement strand
TTTGGGGATTCTGATTTCCTTATTTTGTGCCTCCTGGTTACTAATGTTTCATTATTGTTTATACTTCACATACTCGGTACAATATTCGTACGACGTCCTTTTCTTCGAATGTTGTGTTCATGCCCACAGAGATAGACGAGGGAGGTGATCCGGATCCATAGGAGCCCAGCGAGTTTGATTTGGGAGCACTCCATATTCCGGAGGTGCTACGGTATTCTTTTGGTACATATGTTTGTATATTCCTATCTTGGGCACGACGGGATCTGTCCGGGTCCGGATGTCTAGTATTCCGATGGGAAGCTCGTAGATAGGAAGTGTGGGTAGTACGGTCCCATGGCTTTTATGTATATGCGTGTATATAATATTTTGGATAGCCGAAGGGCTTATGTTTTTATAAAAAAGCTAATGTATTTGAGAAGATTCCGGTTTACATAATTATGAGCATATAGTATGAATGATAGTAGATAAAGCGAGAAAAGTGTGTGGTGTTCGGTGGTTAGCCCCCGGAAGTATACTGCCGTCGACGACATGGCTCGGGTCGTGACGATTGGATGGTTACTTGGTTGATGGCGTATGGTGATGGCTTCCCGGCCCGGATGGATATTGCTCGGTACGGCCACATGCCCGGGGGTATGGAGGATCGACATAGGCGTCGGCCGGCGAGATATGTGAGCCAGCCCAAGAGGGCTAGATCAACTGGTTATTCCGGGGAGTTCCGAAGCGGGGCGGCCCTCGACGGCCGATGTAAGCGAGATATCTTTGTCCCAATGACTCGGAGTACACCCCCACGGTTCACGGGCGAGGAGACCGGATAGTGCGGGTACTCGAAGGGCGGTCGAGCTCCCGGGGCTAGGGTTCGCGGTGGACGAGAGGTTCCCGGTCGGTCGAGGCACACCTATACCTTGGTGTTCTCAACCCCTTGGGGAGAAGCGTCACCACGGAGAGTGTTATCGTCTTCTGGTGCTTGTTTTTCTGTGGCCGTCGGGGCTACCTTATGAAGGTGTCGCTTGGGGGTAGTCCATGTGGTGCAGCTCAGCCTACTGGGTCAGTTATTGGTTCATCGTCCTCTTCTGTAGCTATGCGCCCTGTGGGGCGGGGTATGCCGACACCAGCAGGCCGCGGTAAAGGCCATGGCGGAGCTTCTAGTTCTAGCGGTCCCTCGATCAAAGGAAAAAGGTTACATAAGTGTAGGCTCCGGATCAAAGGAGCACTTCAAGCAGCAGAACAGATATCCTAGGCTGACGGACCACCGAAGCGTGTGCACATACCGCGCGGCATGAAACGACCCCCGAAGGAAGGGGTCGATACGGAATATGTGCGAGCATGCAAGGCATGAAATATAGTAAACAGAATCATAGTCGGATCAAAAGTACAGAAAATAAATGCAATATTAGAATAACAAATGCTTACTGAGTAAAATGCAAATCATGCATAGGCTCTTAGAATATGGTCGCCCTCCTAACATTGGCGCCATAACACATCATACTCCAGAAGTTTTTATATCTCCGTATCCCCGTCACACAGCACATCACATATACCACGGTACCCGGCCAAGAGGGACGCGGCGTACCGGACACATCATAACACCATTATCCTCGGTTCCCGGCCAAAGGGGCACGGCGAACCGGACACATCATACTCCGGAAATATAACATAATGCGCACGATGACAACCGGCCCCGGGACTCGGCGAAGGAGGTAACAATAGTGCACGAGCAGAGTCGTGAGAAACTATATGCAATTTTTTTTTCTTAAAACAAAACATTTTTGGTTTAAAAAAACATCTTCCAAAAAAATGTAATGGAAGGATCAAAACAAGTTATTGTTTAAAAGTCGGGACTTAGTCATGTCAAATACTTTTCGGACGACATTCGGGAACGTATCAAATATCTTAAACATATCACGGAACCGTAGGAGCCATAGCCATATATATACATATATTGTGACGGACTCAACAGATGAATAAGTTGTTATAACCCGTATTTCGTACGTTTGGATACTTCGGGATAATTGCGAGAAGTTAAAGGCAAGGTTATTTCCAAAAATCATTTTAATGTACGAGTTGTCATGAATATCATTTATGATTATTATTAGTATGAAAATATTGTGAGAGGCTAAGGGCAAAAAGAGAAATTCGCAAAATGCGCCGTAAAAAAAAAATAATGTGGAAGGCTAGGGGCAAAATGGTAATATTGAGGAAAGTCGAGGGGCAAAACGGGAATTTTACAAAAGGAGTTCGTGAAGGTTCCAAAAGGGCATATTGGCCATGTGATGGAAAAATATGGACCAAAGTGTACATGGTAAGACAATGAGTCATCTTTTATTTTGTAAGAAAAATTCAAGAAAAAGAGAAGAAAACTCTAGGAGAAGGAAAGGGAGGCATGTGGCCATTTCATATTTAATGGGAGGAAAATCATAAATTAGAAGAAAACATATGGACTAAAGTTTGCCCAAGAAGACAATTAGTCTTCTTTGACTAATTCAAAGAAGATTTCAAGAAAAGAAAAGGAAAATTCTAGAAAAATGTAGAGAGAGGGCATGTGCCCCTCACATGATTTGGAAGAATATATATATATATATATAAGAGGAGTTCATCTTTTGAATTAGGAATTTGGAGAGAAAGAAAGAAAGAAAGAAAAAAAAAAAGAGAAGAAGGGGAATTCGGCCAAACAAGGCCAAGAGGGAGTGAAGGAGAAAAATATTTTTCTTCAAGTATTCCTACCAATTGAAGGGTCCTCTATGACATGGAAGAGTTGTTGGAGCAAGTAGAACACATATTCTTGCAAAAGTTATAATTCTAGCTAAGTGTGGAGGTAGAAGGAAAAAGGTAAAATTCATTTTCTTTTATATGTTATGGATGTTTGTACATTGTAGTGTATGAAAATGAGTGAAATTCATGGAGAATATGGATATAGGGGTGTGACCGTGAGTTGTATATTGTGTGTATGGCCGTGTATATTGTTGTATTGTGAAGGAATGGTGGCAAAGTTTTACTTAGTATTTTGGTTGTTGTGTTGTGGATTTTATGTTGCTAGTAAAAGCTTAATGATCTTAATGAAATTGTAGTAGTTGGAGACTTGTTTTAGAAGCTTATGTAAATTGAATGTAATGTTCTTGCATGCATGGGAGATAATGTTGTTAGTGTGGTGTTGTTAATATGATGTTGTTAGTGTGGGTTCATGAATTTGGAAGAAAAGGAAATGTATTGTTATTGGTTTTATTGGAGTTGGAAGGTGTTGGATGGGTTAATATGTTGATTGAATCGTTTTGAAAGTCATGTGAATTGAATTGAATTGAATTGAATTGAATAATTGTTGGTATTATTGATAGTTTTGAATTCCCGGATTGTTGTTGATTAAAATTGGCCGAGTTAGAATCTCGGGGATGGCGCATTTACAGGGGAAATGCTGCCGAAATTTCCGTAGACAAATGTTGATTCAAGATTTGGATTCTTAAGGACTCTAATTAATGTTTGGTAAATGTGACCAAATTACTAAGTGATATTCAGGGTAATTTGGTAAATCTAATTCCTGGGTCTACGGAATTAGAGTCCGTGAGTAATTTGGTCACATTTACCAAACATTAATTAGAGTCCTTAAGAATCCAAATCTTGAATCAACATTTGTCTACGGAAATTTCGTGACATTTCCCCTAAATGCGCCATCCCAGATTCTAACTCGCCAATTTTAATCAACAACAATCGAGGAATTCAACTTGGCCAAACTATCAATAATACCAACAATTATTCAATTCAATTCAATTCAATTCACATGACTTTCAAAATGATTCAATCAACATATTAATCCATCCAACACCTTCCAACTCCAATAAAACCAATAACAATACATTTCCTTTTCTTCCAAATTCATGAACTCCACACTAACAACATCATATTAACAACACCACACTAACAACATTATCTCCCATGCTTGCAAGAACAATACATTCAATTTACATAAGCTTCTAAAACAAGTCTCCAACTACTACAATTTCATTAAGATCATTAAGCTTTTACTAGCAACATAAAATCCACAACACAACAACCAAAATACTAAGTAAAACTTTGCCACCATTCCTTCACAATACAACAATATACACGGCCATACACACAATATACAACTCACGGTCACACCCCTATATCCATATTCTCCATGAATTTCACTCATTTTCATACACTACAACATGTACAAACATCCATAACATATAAAAGAAAATGAATTCTTACCTTTCCTTCTACCTCCACACTAGCTAGAATTATAACTTTTGCAAGAATATGTGTTCTACTTGCTCCAACAACTCTTCCATATCATAGAGGACCCTTCATTGTAGGAATACTTGAAGAAAATATTTTCTCCTTCACTCCCTCTTGGCCTTGTTTGGCCGAATTCCCCTTCTTCTCTTTTTTTTTTTCTTTCTTTCTTTCTCTCCAAATTCTTGATTCAAAAGATGAACTCCTCTTATATATATATATATATATATATATATTCTTCCCGTCGAATCATGTGAGGGCACATGCCCTCACTCTACATTTTTCTAGAATTTTCCTTTTCTTTTCTTGAAATCTTCTTTGAATTAGTCAAAGAAGACTAATTGTCTTCTTGGGCAAACTTTAGTCCATATGTTTTCTTCTAATTTATGATTTCCTCCCCATTAAATATGAAATGGCCACATGCCTCCCTTTCTTCCTTCTCCTAGAGTTTTCTTCTCTTTTTCTTGAATTTTTCTTACAAAATAAAAGATGACACATTGTCTTACCATGTACACTTTGGTCCATATTTTTCCATCACATGGCCGATATGCCCTTTTGGAACCTTCATGAACTCCTTTTGTAAAATTCCCGTTTGCCCTCGACTTTCCTCAATATTACCATTTTGCCCCTAGCCTTCCACATTATTTTTTTACGGCGCATTTTGCGAATTTCTCTTTTTTGCCCTTAGCCTCTCACAATATTTCCATACTAATAATAATCATAAATGATATTCATGACAACTCGTACATTAAAATGATTTGTGGAAATAACCTTGCCTTTAACTTCTCGCAATTATCCCGAATTATCCAAACGTACGAAATACGGGTTATCTTCATCCCCCCTTTAGAACATTCGTCCTCGAATGTTCAACTGACCTTATGGGGCGTTATAATATTTCGGGAGGGTCCCTTTTTCGGTCGTTCCTCTCTTTATACCCATTCCTTATCTCAACCCTATTCTCCTTATACTCATATTCACGGTCTTTACACGACTCCTCATTCCGCGTTATAAGTTTCCTAATCCACTGCACCAACTCCTTCCTATTTCCTTCATGTATTCACTTGATGGCGATATGCTTTAACCTCGGCTCCAAAGCCAATGAGTTTCCTTCATTCGGACTTGACGCCCATAATACATTCTCCCCCTTTAAGGGCTCATTATATGCCGACAGGTCCTTCTTATGAAGTCTTTGTTTATACTTTATTCCTCGTCTCTCTTTCCAACTCTGCACATAACATATCAAAATTTCTTATCCCAAGTTTTCTTTTACTTTCCGCCTATGTCATCATTTTGTCACCTTTTCCATACTCTTTCGTCCACTATTCATCCTTTCGGTTGCTTAACTCACTTACTCATAATTCCTCTTTAATCGCGCGTCCGTCCGTAGTCAGACGTTCATATTTCGCAAGTATTCCGCTACTTTTATTCTTAGCACAGAATCCTTACAATTTTCGCTCTCTCTTCATCCTTATTCATCGGGTCTTTAACTATATTTGTGATGCTATAACCGAGCGGTCTCCTATGCACGTTCGCTTCATTTTATTTTATTCCCGCTAAGATCAAATCCTTCAGATTTCACATGAATTCTTATTCCACAGCTTCAACTTCCACTCGGCAATGTCGACCCATTATCTTTATATACCTTTCAACACCGAAGTCTTATAACATTGTCACTAAACTTAGTCATTTCTTCTCTACTTCACATTTCTTTGTCACGGTTACTATTCCTTTATCCTCACTTGTCACAATTAGTTCTCGAATTCCATATATTTCTCTCTCGTCTTCTTTTACCCCACTCTATCCCTTTTCACATGCTTATTTCGAGTCCCTTCCTAAATAGCCACGTGTTTTGCGGTAGTTTTTCTCGGGAGCTTCAACTTCGAGGTTTCTTACCTTTCTCTTTCTTCCGTCACTTTGATCCCTCATGTTCCATCTACTCCCTTTCTTTCTTTTCCAACTATCGTTTCCAATATCAACCTATAATAAAATGATAACAACTTATTTTGCAATACTTGTACCATTTACTACTTCTTGTCACTCGAACTTCGGTACCCTTACTCGATTGATGCCTTTTATACCGTAGGCTTTCCCGATTGGGACTCGCATGTCCACCGATACAATCATATGTGGGATATCCTACACCTTCATATATATATATATATATAATTACTAGCAACTAGCCCACAAAATACGTCCAAACGCTGTTCAAGCCTATCCTAATTTCCGTGGCCGTGATGCGGCTTCTGTCTCTTCACCGAGCAAGTCCGCATCGTCTACGCGTCTTCTTATGGTCTCCAACCATCCCATATGCTCTAGTTTCCCTTAGGCTACCTAACTTCTCATTTGTCTCTTAAGTCTCGGATATGTAGAATTTCTTGCAACTTCCCAGGGGGTCACCCATCATGAAATTGCTCCCACCTGAGCACGCTTAACCCCGAAACTTTGCTGGAATTCGATGCCTTAATGCTGATATTTTCGCGTCTGCTTCCTCGTATGCCCTTTATTGCCTGATCTGGAGCAAGTCGAGGTTCCACGGACTCCGAGGCATTTTCGTAACACGTCCTTTCTTTTGCAATTACTATTTTGCCCTTTTCAATTTCCAATGCTCACCTTCCGCCTATGTGTATGGCTACCTCTCCGTCCCGGACTTCCGGTTCCCGGTAGTAGCGATCACACCTTCGTTGTCATGCCAAACCCATAACCTTTTCCGAAACAACACATCTCACTTTTTTGCCTATTCACGTATTTCCTTTCCCCGCTTCTTCCGTCGTACGTGAGGCTTATATAAAGAATTTCTTTTCCTATGACTTGGCTCTATCGCACGATCCAAGACAAAAAAAAAAGCCAATAATCCCTAAATGCCCCGCGACCTCATCGTTTATAAATGTGGCCGGCTACACACTCATAAACGGGACTCTCGGACACGACTTTGCGGACAACCCTTAGACAACTTCGCTTTGATACCACTTTGTCACACCCCGACTTTACTAGGGTGTGATGGGCACCCGACCCCATATTTGGAGCCGAGCGAACCCGGCCGACTCTTATTACATACATACTTTCTTAGGATTCTTAGATTAATCAAAAATAGAATACATGGTAAAACTTCCAAAATCTTTTTGTCGTTTCTCAAATTAAACACAATACGTAAGCATAAGGACTACGTAACATAATGTATAATAAAAGCACATCGGCTAGTGGAACCATTTTCAAAGGCGAGACTCTAGACCCACGACTGCGTACCGCAAGTCTCTAGCGCAATCGTAAATCCTAGCATACAAGCTCGACTCGGCTACACTCCCGGAGCAAACGGAGCTCGCCAACTACGTTTGGAACATCTTCTATGCTAACCTCGCATCATACTGGTGTGCACGCGGCATGAAACGCGACCCCGAAGAAGAGGGGTCGGTACGAACAATGTCGCCGAGTATGTAAAGCATGAATAGTAACATAGTTAGAAATGTACATATGAACAATAACTGCATGGAAAGATAGAACATATCATAGGATGACAAAGTAACCTGTGCATAGGAGTGCCCCTAGGGGCGGATGCCATGCATACTTAGCTTTCCTTTGAAAACATTTCTTGTTCTTATACATGTGAGAATAAAACGGATCGTATCATATCATATCATATCATGTCATGTCATGTCATACCATATCATAGCGCCGAACAACGTCGGCTCGCCCACATAGCGCCGAAATACGTCGGCTCGCCCACATATCCCGCTTCCGGGATGATATAACGCCAGCTGACCAGGTGGCAATGAAACATGTGTCCCTTCCCATCCCCCTGTACATATACATATATCATGTAAGCATGCAGGAGAGCCCAAGGAAAATCATGTATCCATCGGAGTGACATAAGGTCGGAAACCTCCGATTACATTATGGAACAATCGGGATCGTCATGTCTCGCCTGAAGGAACAATAATCATAAGGGGAGACTATCAAAGAAGAGTGTCATCAAGGGAAAACATATAACGAGAATCATAAGGTATCATTTTATATGCTTGGAGCCTTTAAAGTAGTCATTATCCATAATAGAGTTGAGGAATCAAGAAATGACTTAGCATTTTCATATTGTCATATTCATGGTGAGAACATATCGTCAACATATCCGTCATAGACATTTTCTCATATTTGACGTCATCGTTGTCATTAGGAAATCACATTCATCGTTTAAGTCATAAAAAGCTTTCAATCTCTTAAAACTTAGTTTTTGGAAAATATGGGCATCTTGGAAAACATTTACAACTTATTAGAAAGAAATTTTCACTTTAGAATTCTAGACTTGATAGAGTTGCCTACAAAAATTTTGGGACATTCCGACCCACTTATGAAAGTTGCATATATTCAAGCTACTTTTCCAATGAAACATAGAAAGTCTAATTCAATTCTATTGAATGAACGGGTCAAATTCAAACTTAGGTTTCTAGAGATAGAGTAGTCCCCGAGGCTCGTATCCAAACCTATTATATCTAGGACATGCCAAAGAAGGAAGAGTAAAGCCTTACATACCTTTTCCGCTTCTTACGCTATTCCAAATTCAAGTTCCAAATCCTCCAAAATCTACAATTTGGTCATATTTACCAAACATTAATTAGAGTCCTTAAGAATCCAAATCTTGAATCAACATTTGTCTACGGAAATTTCGGCAGCATTTCCCCTGTAAATGCGCCATCCCCGAGATTCTAACTCGGCCAATTTTAATCAACAACAATCCGGGAATTCAAAACTATCAATAATACCAACAATTATTCAATTCAATTCAATTCAATTCAATTCACATGACTTTCAAAACGATTCAATCAACATATTAATCCATCCAACACCTTCCAACTCCAATAAAACCAATAACAATACATTTCCTTTTCTTCCAAATTCATGAACTCCACACTAACAACATCATATTAACAACACCACACTAACAACATTATCTCCCATGCATGCAAGAACAATACATTCAATTTACATAAGCTTCTAAAACAAGTCTCCAACTACTACAATTTCATTAAGATCATTAAGCTTTTACTAGCAACATAAAATCCACAACACAACAACCAAAATCCTAAGTAAAACTTTGCCACCATTCCTTCACAATACAACAATATACACGGCCATACACACAATATACAACTCACGGTCACACCCCTATATCCATATTCTCCATGAATTTCACTCATTTTCATACACTACAACATGTACAAACATCCATAACATATAAAAGAAAATGAATTCTTACCTTTTTCCTTCTACCTCCACACTTAGCTAGAATTATAACTTTTGCAAGAATTTGTGTTCTACTTGCTCCAACAACTCTTCCATGTCATAGAGGACCCTTCAATTGGTAGGAATACTTGAAGAAAAATATTTTTCTCCTTCACTCCCTCTTGGCCTTGTTTGGCCGAATTCCCCTTCTTCTCTTTTTTTTTTTCTTTCTTTCTTTCTCTCCAAATTCTTGATTCAAAAGATGAACTCCTCTTATATATATATATATATATATATTCTTCCAAATCATGTGAGGGGCACATGCCCTCTCTCTACATTTTTCTAGAATTTTCCTTTTCTTTTCTTGAAATATTCTTTGAATTAGTCAAAGAAGACTAATTGTCTTCTTGGGCAAACTTTAGTCCATATGTTTTCTTCTAATTTATGATTTTCCTCCCATTAAATATGAAATGGCCACATGCCTCCCTTTCTTCCTTCTCCTAGAGTTTTCTTCTCTTTTTCTTGAATTTTTCTTACAAAATAAAAGATGACTCATTGTCTTACCATGTACACTTTGGTCCATATTTTTCCATCACATGGCCAATATGCCCTTTTGGAACCTTCATGAACTCCTTTTGTAAAATTCCCATTTTGCCCCTCGACTTTCCTCGATATTACCATTTTGCCCCTAGCCTTCCACATTATTTTTTTACGGCGCATTTTGCGAATTTCTCTTTTGCCCTTAGCCTCTCACAATATTTCCATACTAATAATAATCATAAATGATATTCATGACAACTCGTACATTAAAATGATTTGTGGAAATAACCTTGCCTTTAACTTCTCGCAATTATCCCGAATTATCCAAACGTACGAAATACGGGTTATAACATCCTCCCCCCCTTAGAACATTCGTCCTCGAATGTTCAACTGATCTTATAGGGTGTCATAATACTTCGGGAGGGTCCCTTTTTCGATCGTTCCTCTCTTTATACCCATTCCTTATCTTCACCCTATTCTCCTTATACTCATATTCCTGGGTCTTTACACGACTCCTCATTCCGCGTTATAAGTTTCCTAATCCACTGCACCAACTCCTTCCTATTTCCTTCATGTATTCACTTGATAGGCCGATATGCTTTAACCTGCGGCTCCGTGCTAATGAGTTCCCTTCGTTTGGACTTAAAGCCTATAATATGTTCTCCCCCCTTTAAGGGGCTCCTTATATGCCGACAGTCCTTTTTATGAAGTCTTTGTTTACACCTTACTCCTCGTCTCTCTTTCCAACTCCGCACATAACATATCGAAATTCCTTATCCCAAGTTTTTCTTTTACTTTTCTCGCCTATGTCATCATTTTGTCACCTTTTCCATACTCTTTCGTCCACTATTCGTCCTTTCAGTTGCTTAACTCACTTACTCACAATTCCTCTTTAACTGCGCGTCTGTGCTGTAGCTGTACGTTCATATTTCGCAAGTGTTCCGCTACTTTTATTCTTAGCACAAAATCCTTACAATTTTCGCTCTCTCTTCATCCTTATTCATCGGGTCTTTAACTATATTTGTGATGCTATAACCGAGCCATAACGAACGCGATCAAATCTATAACGAAGCCGATAAGGCTATATTTCAAATTTAGATAATTTCCGTAAAAATTTCGGCGAGTTTCCTTTGTTTTATGGACTAACCAAAATAACCCCCGCACACGTAAAATACCAACAAAGGCCACACAGGGGCCAACAAAATATCATATACATAAGCGGACCGGCCGCCGCGGCGAATGGAATCGCCCAACACACCAAATACAAACACAATCATACGGAGGTAGGCACAACCCACAAAATATGTCCACGTACCTCTAGACGTACGGACGAGTAATCATATGACGGGACAGGGCCCCGCCGTACCCAAATAGTCCAAATATACATAAGGATAAACATGACAGAAGTATATATATACCAAAATGTACGCTCCGAATCAAAGGGAGCAATCCAATATAGCAGAGAGTGTGGCCTACAGTGGAGGATCACCAACGTCTGTACCTGCGGGCATGAAACGCAGCCCCCGAAGAAAGGGGGTCAGTACGAAAGAGGTACTGAGTATGTAAAGCATCGAGTACAGAAATCCAAATCACAGAAACAAATAAGAATACGGAGAGATATATCGAATCAATATAACAAAAGCTGTATTAAGACATATATACATAATGCAAATCAAAATCATGCACAACGCTCAGGAATGTGGTCACCACTCCGACACTGGTGCCACAACACAGCATACTCCAGAAGATTTCAAATCCCGTACAAACCCCAAACATATCATATCACACATAACGTATCGCGACATACCGCGTCAACAAAACAAATCATATCATCTGCCATATCACAAAGATAACTCCATATACGGTAACCGGCCCTATGGCGAGGTCTCGAAACCGAAACACAACATACTTCCGAATTTATCATAAGGCGCACGATCACAAAACCGGCCCGGAACCGGTGAACGAAATCATAATAAGGCACGAGCGGAGTCGTGAGCAAACAATGCAATTTGTATGTCAAAATAGCCTTTCAAAACTTGATTACTTCATAAGTCAATTCATTAACCAAAATGGTCAAATAATTAATTAGTACGGAAGTTTATTCACAAAATATTTCCAAAGTGGTACGTATGGTTCCAAAACATAGCCTAGTATTTCATAGGGTTCAAAACATTATTTCATAAGGGACAATTTCAAAATCGAAGATTCTTTATCGAAGTTTATCCAAAAGAGATCCTGGTAGGACAAATAAGGCATCTCGGGATTAGCGGGCCCACCTCGGGTCAAGTCGAGGTGGCAACCATAATTTATGGACGTTTAGAGTCTATAAGATCATACATAAAGATTTCAAAGTAAACTGATCACCTTTACATAGGTTTCGGACGTTTGATTGCTTTCTAGTCAAAATGGAGTCACTAGGCTTCAATTGAATTGAATGAATAGTAGCCATTTTATAAATCGGATTTCGAGGGGCAGAATTGCTCCCGGGGTTCCGATATCAACCTAACATACTAGGACATGCCAAAGAAAGGAGTGGGGAGCTTTACATACCTTAGATACGTCTTACGCTCGCCCAAAACTCAAGTCCCGTTTCGCTCAGAATCTGCAAATGGTCAAAGTTACCAATTAGAATCTTAAGGCTTAAGAGTTCATTTAACTTTGTTTTTGTCTACCGAAATTTCGGCAAAGACTTCCCCTATATATATAACATCCCCGAGAATTATCTCGGCTCAAAATATCAACAACAACAACCCAACAACATCAATAATCCTCATAAACTACATTATGGCACAAATGGTCTTCCTTTTACACAATTCAACAATTTTCATCCAAACTTCACATTAGCCAACTAATATCAACATTTTCCATATTCATTAACTAATTCAATATTATCCAAACATATTCCAATGACGTTCCAAACGATATTCACAATTTCAAGCATTCCGCCAATTTCCATATTCTATCCAACTCTTCCATAAACACAACAAAGCTTCCAAATCACATTGTTTTCCTTCCAAACTCATCAACAACAATCATAATTCACATTTGGAGCCTTACTTTCATTATTATATGAAATAATATAAAATTCCCATAATTTCCCATAATTACATACAAGCAATTCCAATGCCAATTCAAGTCATTAAACCTTCATTTGCATTACTAAGATCACAACAACACAACTAACAAACTAATTGAACTTGAATTCATTTCATTTCCACCACCACATGGCACACGGCCAAACACACCACACACACACACACACACGCCATGCACACACACACCAAACTTACATAATTCTCGTCTAATTCTAATCATTATCATATTCATACAATTCCATAACATAAAACAAAATTCTTACCTTTTCTTGAAATTTTCAACTCTCCACCAACGTGCTCTTTCTCCAAACTAATTATATCACGTTGGAGAGCGTCTTGCGTACTCTACAAATATGAGAAGAACAAGATTTTTAGGATTAAACAAGGCTAGGAAATTTTTTTTTTCTTTTTTTTATGGGTTCGGCCGAGAGCCTCCTTGGGGTGCTTTGCTTTTTTTTTTTTTTTTTTTTTTTGTTGTGTTTCTTGAAAATTCTAAGGGAAAGAATGATATATATCCAATTCAAGGTCATGTGGAAATCACATGACCATTTAATAAGGGCTTGGGCCTAGCCTCTTGGCCGGCCACCCCTAGGTCTTGGGCCTCAATTTTTGTTCAATTTTTCTTGGCCCAATTCATTAAAATTCTCGTTTTGAAATTCCCGAAACAAATTTCCGAAATTCCAATTTTACCCCCGGCCTTCTCCGATGTCTTACACCAATAATTTCACAAACAACATAGTCATATTAACTAAAATCAAATTATTGCCTTGTAACACACAAGTCTTAAGTATTTCCATAATTTTCCACCATGCGAAAACACGGGACATAACATTCTCCCCCCCTTTAGGAACATTCGTCCTCGAATGTTAACATAAGGCCTTATGAGCATAACGGGGGAGTGCACATTTATGATTGGCATTCATAAATCGTTTTTCTCAATCAATGTAACAAACTTAGGAATTCAGATTACCTGTAGGTGCAAGAAATAGGTGAGGATATTTTCTCTTCATGGCGTCCTCGGCCTCCCAAGTCGTCTCTTCGCGGTTATTATTCCGCCACAGGACTTTAACTGAGGGCACATCCCTAGTGCGCAGTCTCCTCTCCTGGCGATCCAGAATAGCTACAGGCTGCTCTTCATATGATAAGTCCTCTGTCACCTGAACATCATCCGCCGGAAATACTCTGGAAGGGTCACCAATACATTTACGGAGCATCGATACATGAAATACCGGATGTACTGCTTCCAGATCAGATGGTAAATCCAGCTCATATGCGACCTGACCTATCTTTCGAATAATCTGATACGGCCCGATATATCGTGGACTGAGCTTACCCTTTCTGCCAAATCTCATTACACCTTTCATAGGTGATACTTTTAGGAATACCCAGTCGCCAATTTCAAATTCCAACGGTCGACGCCGCTTATCAGCATAAGATTTCTGTCGACTCTGGGCCGCTAGTAACCGCTCTCGGATCAGCTTCACCTTATCAACTGCCTGTTGGACAATATCTGGACCGATTAATTTAGTTTCACCCACATCGAACCAACCAATCGGAGATCTGCACTTTCTACCATATAAGGCTTCATACGGTGCCATCTGGATACTGGAATGATAACTATTATTATAAGCAAATTCAATAAGTGGCAAGTGATCATCCCAGATTTGCCCCGAAATCAATAACACAGCCCGCAAAGATATCTTCTAGCGTCCGAATGGTGCGCTCGGCCCGTCCATCGGACCGAGGGTGGAATGCGGTGCTAAGACTCACCCGAGTCCCCAATGCCTCCCGGAACGACTCTCCGGGTTAGTGTGAATTGTGCACCTCGGTCGGTGATAATAGATACGGGAACTCCGTGAAGCCTTACTATTTCTTTAATATACAGTCTGGCATAATCCTCAGCCGAATATGTGGTCCTAACCGGGAGAAAATGTGCTGATTTCGTTAATCTGTCAACAATAACCCAAATAGAGTCATACCTGCGTGGCGTGCGCGGTAGACCTATAACGAAATCCATATTAATCATTTCCCACTTCCAGGCTGGAATCTGCATCTCCTGTAATAACCCGCCGGGCTTTTGATGCTCAATTTTAACTTGCTGGCAATTTGGGCACTGGCCGACGAATTCTGCAATATCTCTTTTCATGCCGTCCCACCAATACAAACATTTAAGATCATGATACATTTTAGTGGAACCAGGATGAATAGAATACCGTGCATTATGTGCTTCACCCAAAATTTGCCGCCGCAGCCCAGCAACGTCGGGCACACATACTCTGCCTTCATATAATAACACCCCGTCCGGAGAGATTTCAAATTGAGTCTTTTCTTTATTAAGGGCCGCATCTCTATATTGGACCAGAATAGGATCTTCGAACTGGCGCTGTTTTACTTCCTCCATAATGGATGATTTGGCAATCTCTCGAACGGAAACCCCAGCATTACCAGAATCTGCCAAACGGACTCCAAGGCTGGCTAACTGATAAATCTCACGAACCAATTCTTTCTTGTCGGGCTGCACATCAGTCAAACTGCCCATGGATTTACGGCTAAGTGCATCAGCTACGACGTTGGCTTTACCCGGATGATACAGAATATCAACATCATAGTCTTTCAACAATTCGAGCCATCTCCGTTGTCGCATTCAACTCCCTTTTGCTTAAAAATATATTGGAGGCTTTTATGATCAGTGTAAATGTCAACATGAACCCCATATAAATAATGCCGCCATATTTTTAAGGCATGAATTACCGCGGCTAATTCCAGATCATGAGTGGGATAATTCCTCTCGTGCGGTCGGAGTTGCCGGGAAGCATAGGCTATAACTCGACCGTGTTGCATCAAAACACAACCTATCCCAGTACCAGAAGCATCGCAATAAACAACATACCCGTCTGATCCTTCTGGAAGAGCTAAGACTGGAGCTGTGATTAATTTCTCCTTCAACGTCTGGAAGCTGCGCTCACAGGCATCGGTCCACTGGAATTTTGCTGCTTTCTGAGTCAGCTTCGTCAGTGGTGCAGCAATAGAAGCAAAATTCTCCACAAATCTTCTATAATATCCGGCTAGCCCCAGAAAACTACGTACCTCGGTCGGTGTGGTCGGCCTGGGCCAATTCTGTACAACTTCAATTTTCTGCGTATCGACCCGAATACCATCTGCTCCAACAACATGCCCCAAGAATGCCACGAGAGTTAACCGAATTCACATTTAGAAAATTTGGCATATAATTTTGCTTTGCCGAAGTGTGCCAAGAACTCGTTCTTAAATGATCCGAATGCTCCTCGCGCACCGGAATAGACCGGAATATCATCTATAAACACGATCACGAACATATCAAGAAATGGCCGAAATACCCGATTCATTAAGTCCATGAATACCGCCGGAGCATTAGTCAATCCGAAAGACATTACTCTGAATTCATAGTGCCCGTACCGGGTCCTGAAAGCGATCTTTGAATATCGATTCTCGCACCCGTACCGATGATAACCGAGCGCATCTATCTTCGAAAAGTGTTTAGCACCCTGCAACTGATCAAATAAATCATCAATCCGGGGGAGGGGATATTTATTTTTAATAGTCACCTTATTCACCGCGGTAGTCGATACACATTCGCAACGAACCATCTTTCTTCCTTACAAATAATACCGGCGCTCCCCAGGGCGATGTACTGGGTCTGATAAAGCCTTTATCCAATAGATCTTTCAGCTGCTCTTTCAATTCTTTTAGCTCTGCCGGTGCCATCCTGTATGGGGGAATAGATATGGGCTGCGTGTCTGGCAACAGATCTATAGTGAAATCTATTTCCCGTTCAGGGGGAAGACCTGGAAGATCGTCTGGGAACACATCGGGAAATTCATTCACAACCGGAACTGACTGAAGAGTAGGAATTTCTGCTTTAGTGTCGTGCACACGGACCAAATGATAAATATAGCCTTTCTGAATCATTTTTCTGGCCTTAAGATACGAAATAAATTTACCCTTTGGCGACGCTGTATTGCCTGCCCATTCTATGACTGGTTCCCCTGGAAACTGGAAACGAACTACCTTTTTCTGGCAGTCCACATTAGCGTAACAGGAAGCTAACCAGTCCATACCCATAATGACATCAAATTCAATCATATTTAATTCTACCAGGTCAGCTTTGGTACAACGATCACATATAATCACAGAACAATTTTTATACACCTGCCTGGCTATAATAAAATCACCCACTGGTGTAGCTACTTCAAATGGCTCGATAGGTTCAGGAATTATTCCAATTTCATTAGCAACGAGCGGGGAGATATATGATAACGTAGAACCAGGATCAATTAAGGCATACACAGATCGAGAGAAAATCAATAATGTACCTGTGACAACATTACCAGGATCAATTAAAGCATACACAGATCGAAGAAAAATCAACAATATACCTGTGACAACATTTGGCGAAGCCTCCTGGTCCTGACGGGTAGCCAATGCATATATGCGGTTCGAAGGACCGCTGGAATCTGAAACCCCGCCACGGCCTCGACCGCGGCCCGCCGGTGGCGGCGCACCTCGCCCCGGAGGGCGTGTAACTGAAGGAGTAGAGGATGAACCCGCGGCTGATCCCGTCGGTCGAGCTGCACTACCAGAACCACCCGCCATCGGACAGTCACGCATAATATGGCCCTGACGGCCACAAGAAAAACAGGCTCCGGTGGCTCGGTAGCACTCCCCTGGATGTGATCTCCCACAATGAGAACAGCGGGGCATGGGTGGTCTGGACTGGCTGGAACCTCCAGTCATCTGTGAACCCTGTGCTCTGGAACTCTGGCCGGCTCCAGATGGCCCTGCACCATCAAATCGCCTACCGGTAGACTGTGTACCCCGGCCTGACGGAGGAGGATGTCTGTCTGATCGCTGTGACTGAGGCTGCCCGCCTCTGGAATCTCCAGAATACCCGGCAAATCTGGCCCTCTTGGGCGGCCTCCTGTCACGATCTCTGAAGGACTGATCTGCCCGATGCCGGTCCTCCACCCCCTGAGCATAAGCCTGTAGTCGGGCAATATCCATATCAGTCTGGGACGCCATCGCCATGCAACTGTCAACTAAATAACGGTCCAACCCTGACGCATAGCGGTGCATCCGATCGGCCATATCTGCCACTAGAGCTGGTGCATATCGAGCCAGAGAATTAAACTCCATATTATACTCACGAACACTCCGGCCCCTCTGACGTATATGCAGAAACCTATCAACCCTCGCCCTCCGCAACTCTGGGGGCAAAAAGTGGCGAAGAAAAGCAGCCTCGAACTCAGCCCAAGTAGCTGGGGCAGCACCCTCACCCCGGGATAGCTCCCAGGACTCATACCAAATAAGGGCGACATCCCGCAATCTGTGTGAAGCTAACTCGACAGACTCGCCGCTGAAGCCCTGGCCAATCTCAATGCGCGCTGCATCTGCCTGATAAAGTCATGGGGGTCCTCCTCGGGCTTAGACCCGAAAAACTCTGGAGGTCCGCATGTCAGGAACTCACGAACTCGCAGACTGTCATGTCTATCATCATCATCACCTCGCTGCCTGCGTCCCTGAACCTGACCTGCCACCAGCGTCGTCAATAACTGTACGGCCTCTCTGAGTGTCCTATCCTCTGCCCCCCGGCTGGGGAGCGGGAGGCATAGGCGCCTGCATCGCTGGGGCTGCTGAGGGACCTACTCCAGCCTCCCTGGGTGGCGGAGTGGCTGAACCCTCTGAATGTAGCACAATACCAGGTCTAGTCTGCGCACGAGCCCGTGTAACCCTCGGCGCCCGACTAGTCTCATCCGCCTTCGCCTTGCCCTTCTGGGCCGCCGTCGTCTTCTTCGGAGGCATCTCTGAAAAACATAACAATTGATCAGAAAAGAGTCATCCTAATAACACAGCTCTAACGCACGATCTAAGATTCAAAGAAAGGTAACACCCTAAATGTCCTGTAGCCTCCTGTTTATAGATGTGGTGCACAACACACCGATAAACAAGACTCTACTAGACACGATCTGTGGACACTCCGAGGACAAACCGCTCTGATACCACTTTTGTCACGACCCAACCCCGTAGGCCGTGACTAGTGCCCGATCTGGGCACCCAAACATATCCATCAAACACTATCTCAAAACATAACGAACGCGATCAAATATATAACAGAAGCCGATAAGGCTATATTTCAAATTTAGATAATTTCCAGAAAAATTTCGGCAGAGTTTCCTTTGTTTTATGGACTAACCAAAATAACCCTGCACACAGAAAATACCAACAAAGGCCACACAGGGCCAACAAAATATCATATACATAAGCGGACCGGCCGCCGCGGCGAATGGAATCGCCCAACACACCAAATACAAACACAATCATACGGAAGTAGGCACAACCCACAGAATATGTCCACGGACCTCTAGACGGACGGACGGAATCATATGACGGGACAGGGCCCCGCCGTACCCAAATAGTCCAAATATACATAAGGATAAACATGACAGAAATATATACCAAAATGTACGCTCCGAATCAAAGGGAGCAACCCAATATAGCAGAGAGTGTGGCCTACAGTGGAGGATCACCAACGTCTGTACCTGCGGGCATGAAACGCAGCCCCCCGAAGAAAGGGGGTCAGTACGAAAGAGGTACTGAGTATGTAAAGCATCGAGTACGTAAATCCAAACCATAAACAAAATAAAAATACGGAAAGAAATATATCGAATCAATATAACAAAAAAGTCGTATTAAGACATATATACATAATGCAAATCAAAATCATGCATAACGCTCGGAATGTGGTCACCACTCCGACACCGGTGCCACAACACAAGATACTCCGAAGATTTCAAATCCCGTACAAACCCCAAACATATCATATCACACATAACATATCGCGACATACCGCGTCAACAAAACAAATCATATCATCTCGCCATATCACAAAGATAACTCCATATACGGTAACCGGCCCTATGGCGAGGTCTCAGAAACCGTAACACAGCATACTGCCGAATTGTCATAAGGCGCACGATTACACAACCGGCCCGGGAACCGGTGAACGATATCATAGTAATGGGCACGAACAGAGTAATGAGCAAATAATGCAATTCGTATGCCAAAATATTCTTTCAAAACTTGATTACTTCATAAGTCAATTCATTAACCAAAATAGTCAAATAATTAATCAGTACGGAAGTTTATTTCACAAAATATTTCCAAAGTGGTACGTATGGCTCCAAAACATAGCCTAGTATTTCATAGGGTTCAAAACATTATTTCATAAGAGACGATTCCAAAATCGAAGATTCTTTATCGAAGTTTATCCAAAAGAGATCCTGATAGGACAAATAAGGCATCTCGGGGTTAGCGGGCCCACCTCGGGTCAAGTCGAGGTGGCAACCATAATTTATGGACGTTTAGAGTCTATAAGATCATACATAAATATTTCAAAGTAAACTGATCACCTTTACATAGGTTTCGGACGTTTGATTGCTTTCTAGTCAAAATGGAGTCACTAGGCTTCAATTGAATTGAATGAATAGTAGCCATTTTATAAATCGGATTTCGAGGGGCAGAATTGCTCCCGGCGTTCCGATGTCAATCTAGCATACTAAGACATGCCAAAAGAAAGGAGTGGGGAGCTTTACATACCTTAGATACGTCTTACGCTCGCCCAAAACTCAAGTCCCGTTTCGCTCGTAAATCCGCAAATGGTCAAAGTTACCAATTAGAGGTTTAAGGCTTAAGAGTTCATTTAACTTTGTTTTTTGTCTACCGAAATTTCGGCAAGACTTCCCCTATATATATAACATCCCCGAGAATTATCTCGGCTCAAAATATCAACAACAACAACCCAACAACATCAATAATCATCATAAACTACATTATGGCACAAATGGTCTTCCTTTTACACAATTCAACAATTTTCATCCAAACTTCACATTAGCCAACTAATATCAACATTTTCCATATTCATTAACTAATTCAATATTATCCAAACATATTCCAATGACGTTCCAAACGATATTCACAATTTCAAGCATTCCGCCAATTTCCATATTCTATCCAACTCTTCCATAAACACAACAAAGCTTCCAAATCACATTGTTTTCCTTCCAAACTCATCAACAACAATCATAATTCACATTTGGAGCCTTACTTTCATTATTATATGAAATAATATAAAATTCCCATAATTTCCCATAATTACATACAAGCAATTCCAATGCCAATTCAAGTCATTAAACCTTCATTTGCATTACTAAGATCACAACAACACAACTAACAAACTAATTAAACTTGAATTCATTTCATTTCTATAACCACATGGCACACGGCCAAACACACCACACACACACACCCACGGTTTCATACATACATCAAAACCTTACATAATTCTCGTCTATTCTAATCATTATAATTCATATACAATTCCATAACATTAAAAGGGCAAAATTCTTACCTTTTCTTGAAATTTTCAACTCTCCAAACGTGCTCCTTTCTCTTAACTAATTATATCACGTTGGAGAGCGTCTTGCGAGCTTGTTACAAATATGAGAAGAACAAGATTTTTGGATTAGAACACAAGGCTTGGAAATTTTTTTTTTTTTTCTCCACCTATTCGGCCGAATGAGCCTCCTTTTGATTTCTGCTTTTTTTTTTTTTTTTTTTGCTTTGTGTTTTCTTGAAAATTCTAAGGCATGTCATGATATATATCCATTTAAAGGTCATGTGAAAATCACATGACCATTTAAATGGGGCTTGGGCCTAGCCTCTTGGCCGGCCACCCCTTGGTCTTGGGCCTCAATTTTTGTTCAATTTTTCTTGGCCCAATTCATTAAAATTCTCGTTTTGTAATTCCCGAAACAAATTTCCAAAATTCCAAATTCGCCCTCGGCCTTCCCCGATGTCTCTACACCAATAATTTCACAAACGACATAAGCATATTAACTCTAGTTTCCCTTAGGCTACCCTAACTTCTCATTTGTCTCTTAAGTACGGATATGTAGAATTTCTTGCATACTTCCCGGGGGGTCACCCATCGTGAAATTGCTCCCACCGAGCACGCTTAACCCCGAAACTTTGGGGAATTCGATGCCTTAATGCTGATATTTTCGCGTCTGCTTCCTCGTATGCCCTTTATTGCCTGATCTGGAGCAAGTCGAGGTTCCACAGACTCCGAGGCATTTTCGTAACACGTCCTTTCTTTTACAATTACTATTTTGCCCTTTTCAATTTCCAATGCTCACCTTCCGCCTATGTGTATGGCTACCTCCTGTCCTGGACTTCCAGATCCGATAGTAGCGATCACACCTTCGTTGTCATGCCAAACCCATAACCTTTCCGAAACAACACATCTCACTTTTTGCCTATTCACAGTATTTCCTTTCCCCGCTTCTTCCGTCGTACGTGAGGCTTATATAAGGAATTTCTTTTTCCTATGACTTGGCTCTATCGCACGATCTAAGACGAGAAAAAAAGCCAACAATCCCTAAATGCCCCGCGACCTCCTGTTTATAAATGTGACCGGCTTCACACTCATAAACGGACTCTACTGGACACGACTTTGCAGACAACCCTTAGACCGACCTGCTCTGATACCACTTTGTCACACCCCGACTTTACTAGGGTGTGATGGGCACCCGACCCCATATTTGGAGCCGAGCGAACCCGCTGACTCTTATTACATACATACTTTCTTAGGATTCTTAGATTAATCAAAAATAGAATACATGGTAAAACTTCCAAAATCTTTTTGTCGTTTCTCAAATTAAACATAATTTGTAAGCATAAGGACTCTGTAACATAATGTATAATAAAAGCACATCGGCTAGTGGAACCATTTTCAAAACTAACACTCTAGACCCACGACTCTGTCTGCAAAGTCTCTAACTGCAATCAGAAATCCTAGCATACAAGCTTTGACTCGGCTACACTCCAGAGCAAACGGAGCTCGCCAACTACGCTGGAACATCTTCTATGCTAACCTCGCATCATCTGGGTGTACCTGCGCGGCATGAAACGCAGCCCCCGAAGAAGAGGGGTCAGTACGAACAATGTACTGAGTTTGTAAAGCTTGAATAGTAACATAGTAAGAAATGTACATATGAACAATAACGCATGGAAACATAGAACATATCATAGGATAACGGAGTAACTTTGTGCATAGGAGTGCCCCCGGGGCGGATGCCATGCATGCTTAGCTTTCCTTTGAAAACATTTCTTGTTCTTATACATGTGAGAATAAAACGGATCGTATCATATCATATCATATCATGTCATGTCATGTCATACCATATCATAGCGCCGAACAACGTCGGCTCGCCCACATAGCGCCGAAATACGTCGGCTCGCCCACATATCCCGCGTCCGGGATGATATAACGCCAGCTGACCAGGTGGCAATGAAACATGTGTCCCTTCCCATCCCCCATATATCCCCTCCCCCACCCCCTGTACATATACATATATCATGTAAGCATGCAGGAGAGCCCAAGGAAAATCATGTATCCATCGGAGTGACATAAGGTCGGAAACCTCCGATTACATTATGGAACAATCAGGATCGTCATGTCTCACCTTGAAGGAACAATAATCATAAGGGGAGACTACCAAAGAAGAGTGTCATCAAGGGAAAACATATAACAGAATCATAAGGTATCATTTTATATGCTTGGAGCCTTTAAAGTAGTCATTATCCATAATAGAGTTGAGAATCAAGAAATGACTTAGCATTTTCATATTGTCATATTCATGGTGAGAACATATCGTCAACATATCCGTCATAGACATTTTCTCATATTTGACGTCATTGTTGTCATTAGAAATCACATTCATCGTTTAAGTCATAAAAGCTTTCAATCTCTTAAAACTTAGTTTTTGGAAAATATGGCCATCTTGGAAAACATTTACAACTTATTAGAAAGAAATTTTCACTTTAGAATTCTAGACTTGATAGAGTTGCCTACAAAAATTTTGGGACATTCCGACCCACTTATGAAAGTTGCATATATTCAAGCTACTTTTCCAATGAAACATAGAAAGTCTAATTCAATTCTATTGAATGAATAGTGGTCAAATTCAAACTTAGGTTTCTAGAGATAGAGTAGTCCCCGAGGCTCGTATCCAAACCTATTATATCTAGGACATGCCAAAGAAGGAAGAGTAAAGCCTTACATACCTTTTCCGCTTCTTACGCTATTCCAAATTCAAGTTCCAAATCCTCCAAAATCTACAATTTGGTCACATTTACCAAACATTAATTAGAGTCCTTAAGAATCCAAATCTTGAATCAACATTTGTCTACGGAAATTTAAGCAGCATTTCCCAGAAATGCGCCATCCCCGAGATTCTAACTCGGCCAATTTTAATCAACAACAATCCGGGAATTCAACCCGGCCAAACTATCAATAATACCAACAATTATGCAATTCAATTCAATTCAATTCACATGACTTTCAAAACGATTCAATCAACATATTAATCCATCCAACACCTTCCAACTCCAATAAAACCAATAACAATACATTTCCTTTTCTTCCAAATTCATGAACTCCACACTAACAACATCATATTAACAACACCACACTAACAACATTATCTCCCATGCATGCAAGAACAATACATTCAATTTACATAAGCTTCTAAAACAAGTCTCCAACTACTACAATTTCATTAAGATCATTAAGCTTTTACTAGCAACATAAAATCCACAACACAACAACCAAAATCCTAAGTAAAACTTTGCCACCATTCCTTCACAATACAACAATATACACGGCCATACACACAATATACAACTCACGGTCACACCCCTATATCCATATTCTCCATGAATTTCACTCATTTTCATACACTACAACATGTACAAACATCCATAACATATAAAAGAAAATGAATTCTTACCTTTTTCCTTCTACCTCCACACTTAGCTAGAATTATAACTTTTGCAAGAATATGTGTTCTACTTGCTCCAACAACTCTTCCATGTCATAGAGGACCCTTCAATTGGTAGGAATACTTGAAGAAAAATATTTTTCTCCTTCACTCCCTCTTGGCCTTGTTTGGCCGAATTCCCCTTCTTCTCTTTTTTTCTTTTTCTTTCTTTCTTTCTCTCTAAATTCTTGATTCAAAAGATGAACTCCTCTTATATATATATATATATTCTTCCAAATCATGTGAGGGGCACATGCCCTCTCTCTACATTTTTCTAGAATTTTCCTTTTCTTTTCTTTAAATCTTCTTTGAATTAGTCAAAGAAGACTAATTGTCTTCTTGGGCAAACTTTAGTCCATATGTTTTCTTCTAATTTATGATTTTCCTCCCATTAAATATGAAATGGCCACATGCCTCCCTTTCTTCCTTCTCCTAGAGTTTTCTTCTCTTTTTCTTGAATTTTTCTTACAAAATAAAAGATGACTCATTGTCTTACCATGTACACTTTGGTCCATATTTTTCCATCACATGGCCAATATGCCCTTTTGGAACTTTCATGAACTCCTTTTGTAAAATTCCCATTTTGCCCCTCGACTTTCCTCAATATTACCATTTTGCCCCTAGCCTTCCACATTATTTTTTTTTACGGCGCATTTTGCGAATTTCTCTTTTTGCCCTTAGCCTCTCACAATATTTCCATACTAATAATAATCATAAATGATATTCATGACAACTCGTACATTAAAATGATTTGTGGAAATAACCTTGCCTTTAACTTCTCGCAATTATCCCGAATTATCCAAACGTACGAAATACGGGTTATAACATCCTCCCCCCCTTTAGAACATTCGTCCTCGAATGTTCAACTGATCTTATAGGGTGTCATAATACTTCGGGAGGGTCCCTTTTTCAGTCGTTCCTCTCTTTATACCCATTCCTTATCTTCACCCTATTCTCCTTATACTCATATTCCTGGGTCTTTACACGACTCCTCATTCCGCGTTATAAGTTTCCTAATCCACTGCACCAACTCCTTCCTATTTCCTTCATGTATTCACTTGATAGGCCGATATGCTTTAACCTCTGGCTCCAGGCCAATGAGTTTCCTTCATTCGGACTTGAAGCCCATAATACATTCTCCCCCCCTTTAAGGGGCTCCTTATATGCCGACAGTCCTTTTTATGAAGTCTTTGTTTATACCTTATTCCTCGTCTCTCTTTCCAACTCTGCACATAACATATCGAAATTTCTTATCCCAAGTTTTTCTTTTACTTTCTGCCTATGTCATCATTTTGTCACCTTTTCCATAGACTTTCGTCCACTATTCGTCCTTTCGATTTGCTTAACTCACTTACTCATAATTCCTCTTTAATCGCGCGTACGTGCTTGTAGTTGTACGTTCATATTTCGCAAGTGTTCCGCTACTTTTATTCTTAGCACAGTAATCCTTACAATTTTCGCTCTCTCTTCATCCTTATTCATCGGGTCTTTAACTATATTTGTGATGCTATAACCGAGCGGTCTCCTATGCACGTTCCCTTCATTTTATTTTATTCCCGCTAAGATCAAATCCTTGATTTCACATGAATTCTTATTCCACACTTCAACTTCCACTCGGCAATGTCGACCCATTACCTTTATATACCTTTCAACACCGAAGTCTTATAACATTGTCACTAAACTTAGTCATTTCTTCTCTTACTTCACATTTCTTTGTCACGGTTACTATTCCTTTATCCTCACTTGTCGCAATTAGTTCTCGAATTCCATATATTTCTCTCCTGTCTTCTTTTACCCCACTCTATCCCCTTTTCACATGCTTATTTCGAGTCCCTTCCTAAATAGCCTCGTGTTTTGCCGGTAGTTTTTCTCGGGAGCTTCACTTACTGAGGTTTCTTACCTTTCTCTTTCTTCCGTCACTTTGATCCCTTCATGTTCCATCTACTCCCTTTCTTTCTTTTCCAACTATCGTTTCCAATCTCAACCTATAATAAAATGATAACAACTTATTTTGCAATACTTGTACCATTTACTCTTTACATCGTCACTCGAACTTCGGTACCCTTACTCGATTGATGCCTTTTATACCGTAGCTTCGATTGCTGGGACTCGCATGTCCACCGATACAATCATATGTGGGATATCCTACACCTTCATATATATATATATATATATATAAAATTACTAGCAACTAGCCCACAAAATACGTCCAAACGCTGTTCAAGCCTATCCTAATTTCCAGGGCTGTGATGCACTTCCTGTCTCTTCACCGAGCAAGTCTGCCTCGTCCTACGCGTCTTCTTATGGTCTCCAACCATCCCATATGCTCTAGTTTCCCTTAGGCTACCCTAACTTCTCATTTGTCTCTTAAGTCTGGATATGTAGAATTTCTTGCATACTTCCCAGGGGGTCACCCATCGTGAAATTGCTCCCACCTGAGCACGCTTAACCCCGAAACTTTGCTGGAATTCGATGCCTTAATGCTGATATTTTCGCGTCTGCTTCCTCGTATGCCCTTTATTGCCTGATCTGGAGAAAGTCGAGGTTCCACAGACTCCGAGGCACACTACAAGAAATCTCACTTTTAACGACCACTTCCTAACAACGGGTCATAAATCCAGTTGTTATAAATGTATATATAACGACAAGATATTTTTTCGGTCGTTGAAATCAATTTCTAAATTAGAAACAACGAAAGGATAAATTCCAGTCTTTGAAAGTAGTGATATCGGTCGTTAAAACTAGATAAAAGAGCGCCAGATATATTTATTTTTGCTATTCTAACAAATTCTTTTATCATTTGGCTAACTTTCTTTTAGTACTTTTTTTTTTTTGTTTAATTACAATCTCCTACTCGTGGAAACCCCCATTCCTTCTCTTCCAAATCAGAATTTGTCTGCGAGCCCTAATCTCCAATACCGCTTGCATCTTGGTCATGCGAAATCGGGTGATCAGTCTACCTCTCGATTCTTGTATGTGATATAATTACATTATGAAACTAGACAACACCGAGGGTTTCAAATTGGTCATCAACAAAACGCCCATGTCTCTCACACCACAGGTAACAATTCACTTTTCCAGGTCTCTCTCTAGCCCTAATTCACACACACACACACACACATTAGGGCGTCGCTAGTTTATATGGAAGATTGTGGTAATTGGTTATCAATTTCTTTTCCGTAAGCGCGAATAACTTTTTAGTTTTTCCTTGGTTCTTGTAACTGAAGAATCGTCTGATGATTTTAAAGTTAAACGAAGTAAGCCTCTTGGAGGCAATTCATCTACTCGCTCGCTTTTATAAATCGAAGTATAAATGGGTATATCTTGATTATTGGTGATTTATGATGATCTGGATTTTGAGATCTATAGTTCTAGGCTTCTTCTAGTTTGCATACTATTTTGTAGAGTTTCTTTTTTTTTTCAAATTTAAAGTTCTAGGTTAATTTTTAATTTGAGACTAAATATTGTTGCACTTCTCAATCACATGGAATGGGTGAGGGTCTTCTAGTTTAATTAATGTTATGTTTCACGATGATTTTCCATTCTACTTTAGATTTTCATAAAAGTAAAAGTGAATTGATATAGTATTATATTGTCGAAACAACTAGCGTGTCCTACTTGATATTTGATTGGGATCTCAAACTTCTTGGTCTTATCTTGTGAACTCGCATTATATGACATTATCATTTTGATCTAGAGTATCTTCGAAATATTATGGATTCATGGGTTTAGATATAGCTCATATGATCCGTGAATGGATACTCTTGTGCTTTCTTTTATATGTGACTTACAATGATAAGTTAATAATTATTTTTATGTTTAATATACTTTATAATGTCTTACCTGGACTTGATTTTTGCTAAGTTTTCTTGTATTTACCTTTAAATCATCCGTTGAATGGAATCATCATTTTCTATTTCTTATTTAATTCATAAATAAACTCTCATGCTATTTACGGCGTGTGCTTTCGGGGTTTATTTGATAGACTAGAAATCATGACTCTAGGAAGTTTGTTCTATTTAAGAGATGCATATTTCCTTCTTGTATGATACTTCATGGCTTCAGGACATGTTCAAATATTAGTAATCGTATGCTTATGTTTTACGGGGATTTTTAAAACCCATAAGTAATAGAGAATAATTTGTATGTCCATCACGCATATCGGTGTTGTTAGAAATCATTTTTAGCCGTATTATTTGTATTCGACTACCAATGTGCCAAGAACATATAGGCTCTATGGTGTCACACCTTACATTAGCTTGTTATGTACTTTGAAAACTAGTGAGTGTGCTACATTTACCATACTTGGCTGCTTATATACATATATGTTTCGAACTCTCTCCAAGTTAATTCATGACTCGTGGGAAGTTAAGGACTATGGCTCAAGTCCTTAAACCAATATGAAACTTTATTTTTCTTAATGACTAGCCAATTTTTATTTTAAACTCTTACATTAAGGTACTCTTCAAGTTGCTACTCTTTTTGTGGAAGATTATGTTAAAAAATTGCAAAGTGAGGTGTTCAAGTCATGCCATATGGATTCTGTTAAGAGAAATCATCACCGGAATCTGCTGGACAGTAAGTTATCTGAATCTTTGAAGTAATATGTGGTTGATTTATATTTGCTAAGTTTAAAAATGTATTAGACATTTGGGTTTGTCTTCTAAGGGCTTGTTGTTAACAATCCGAGCTACGCTATGCTAGTGTCGATATATCTTAATCTTCTGTAATCCTAGCTCATTGTCTATTAAGAAATATTGTATCTCATTTTTTTCTGTTTCATTTTTGCCCTTGTATGATGAATACATGCTTGATTTACTCTATGTTTCTAATGGACCCATTATCTAACACAAAAGGTGTGCTTCTTTATGACTGAAATGTCACTACAATTGTCTGATACGTGCGAGTTTTAAAACTGGTCTAAATGGCTTAGTCAGACCTTTATTTGATGAAAAACTTCTTTATGTAAATCTTTATCTTGATTCTCTTTGTTGACATTCAAGAACATATTTAGACAACCACTTTAGAGCCTGTGTTATACTAGAAATGAATTTGATAGTCCAAAGAAGTTTGAAGTGTATTTCTAGAAAACCAAGAAGACTTATTTTTGTGCTAATAAGTTCCTGTAAGGTCTTAGCCCTTAGTTGGTTTGAAAATGAGCATATAAGTAAGTAATACGAATAAGATTGTTTGAAATATGTTCCCGCTACGTGATTTGCTTTGTCTTGTTGTTTGAAAGTTCTTTTGATGGTAAGTTTGAGTGATTAAAACTCTTGTTTACTTGGAGTGCATTATTGGATTCGAGCTTGCACTTAGAAAATTTGCCTCAGGTTCCCAGACTCAATGATAAAATTTATACTTTAATAAATATAATTTAGGATCCTAATATAGAGATTTTGATCTCTGACACATAATCCTTCATTGTGTTTATGCATAAATATATTATGTATTCTTGTTGGAGGACTGTTTGTCCTTTTCAGGAAAAGAATGAGATTATTTTTTAGTCTATACATCAATGAATAGGAGTATCACTAAAAAAAATGGTAATTTGCGGAGGTTGAAAGTTGCAATTTGCGGGGGTTTTAGCCTCCGCTAATTGCTTGAGGAGGCTAAAACCCCCACAAATTGCAACTTTCAACCTCCGCAAATTACCCCCTTTTTGTAGTGTATATTGTCAAGCATTGATTTTTTTTTTTTAAAATTGTTTCACTAATCTCTCTCTCTCTCCCTATTTATTATTTCTCTGTTTTACACGAATGGAGCAAAACATGGAGCTTTGTGCGAGACCCTTGAGAACCATGGAGTCACGGCCTTTTTTATATTATGCTTTATTCTCGGTAATGGTTTCCTCATGTCACTTTCTAGGCACTGACAGGTAATTCTTTTGCTTGGTCAATTTATGTTGGTCGTATTTCCTGTTTGTTTGAACACTTGAGTATTATCATTTGTCATTCTTGTAGCAGGCAAGAGAAATTTATATACATATAAGTTGAGGCTTTATTTGATCCGTGAGTTACTCATGAGACCTGCAGTATTTAGATTTCATTGGTCACGGGAGTTCTTTCGTTTATCATGCTTTTCTTGTCCCTCATTTATCCTATGAGTAGTAAGCATATACAAAAGTATTTGGCATAAATGTACATCTCGTTGGTTAAAAGCTAGGCTCGTCTTAGTGTAAAGCCCATAATGTAAAGGTGATAATAGTTGGTAAATATTTCAAGTTGTGATGATGTACTAGTCCAAGAAAACATCCTTTTGATTTAATATGAAGTATAGTTTTGCTATTATATTTTGTTCTAAATAAAGTTCAATATGTCATGTTAATCGTGACAATGTTGCAACATGAATAACTACGATGTTTGCTTTCTCCGTTGATAGTTCTCTCGTCAAATAAATCTATTTGGACAGTTCCTAGAAGTTATTTTGGCTTCTCTTTTTGTGTGGTTACTCTTGATTTCAGTTTTTCTTCTCATTCTATGTTGATTGTTGTTGGTGTTCTCTTGCTTTAATGAATAAGTTGTGTTTGCTTTCTTCGGATAGTTCCAATCAATTTAGTTTTCTTGTGGAATGAATTTATTTGGACAATTCATTAAAGTTTTGTTTGCTTTATTTGTCATTAACCCAAGTTCGGAAAAGAAAAGGAGAAAAATTAAGTAATAGCTATTGAGAGTTTTGTTACTATACTTACATGAACTTATTCTTTTAACGTATAAAGAATTTTTGAACACGGAGCTTGTCGACGAAGAAAGTGTGAAGCAAGTATAAGCAACGAACATGCTAAAGAATAAGTTGGAGTCGAAGAAATTTTTTTCCTAGAGGCTTTTAGAGATGTTCCATTGCATATGCTACACATATTCTTCTTTCTTAAGAGTTGACAAATACAATGTCATATTCGTACATTTTTGGTAATATGATGATTAGTTCTTTTAATAACGATGAACTTTTATATGGATATTATTTGGTATGTTTTGGTTACTTTTATATATTCTTTGAATTCGTAATTATTTAATGATGCATTTTTGGTTGTTGAAAGTTAACATACAATTAGTGAAGGGAGAATTCGGTCGCTAAAGGCACTTATAATGACCGGATAAGTCGTCGTAATTAAAGGTTCTTACTGATTGGAGTGACAATCAGTGAAGGGAAATTTGGACGTTGAAGAAGGTATAACGACCGAATTTTTGTCGTCGCTAAAGGTTAACGACCGGATCTTGATCCGCCGTTAACCTTAACGACGAGCTTTTTTAATGACCGGTGACGACCGGATTTAATCCGGTCGTTATTGACTAATTGCGACTGGATTAGGCCTTTTGGCGACCGAATTTCCCCTCGTTAAAGGCCTTATTTCTTGTAGTGGCATTTTCGTAACACGTCCTTTCTTTTGCAATTACTATTTTGCCCTTTTCAATTTCCAATGCTCACCTTCCGCCTATGTGTATGGCTACCTCCTGTCCTGGACTTCCAGATTCCCGATAGTAGCGATCACACCTTCGTTGTCATGCCAAACCCATAACCTTTCCGAAACAACACATCTCACTTTTTGCCTATTCACAGTATTTCCTTTCCCCGCTTCTTCCGTCGTACGTGAGGCTTATATAAGGAATTTCTTTTTCCTATGACTTGGCTCTATCGCACGATCTAAGACAGAAAGAAGGTCAACAATCCCTAAATGCCCCGCAGCCTCCTGTTTATAAATGTGGCCGGCTTCACACCCATAAACAGGACTCTATTGGACACGACTTTGCAGACAACCCTTAGACCGACCCGGCTCGATACCACTTTGTCACACCCCGACTTTACTAGGGTGTGATGGGCACCCGACCCCATATTTGGAGCCGAGCGAACCCGCCGACTCTTATTACATACATACTTTCTTAGGATTCTTAGATTAATCAAAAATAGAATACATGGTAAAACTTCCAAAATCTTTTTGTCGTTTCTCAAATTAAACACAATCGTAAGCATAAGGACTCGTAACATAATGTATAATAAAAGCACATCGGCTAGTGGAACCATTTTCAAAATCGACACTCTAGACCCACGACTGCGTCTCCGCAAAGTCTCTAACGCAATCGTAAATCCTAGCATACAAGCTTTGACTCGGCTACACTCCAGAGCAAACGGAGCTCGCCAACTACGCTGGAACATCTTCTATGCTAACCTCGCATCATCTGGGTGTACCTGCGCGGCATGAAACGCAGCCCCCGAAGAAGAGGGGTCAGTACGAACAATGTACTGAGTATGTAAAGCTTGAATAGTAACATAGTAAGAAATGTACATATGAACAATAACTGCATGGAAACATAGAACATATCATAGGATAACAGAGTAACCTGTGCATAGTGAGTGCCCCTGGGGGCGGATGCCATGCATGCTTAGCTTTCCTTTGAAAACATTTCTTGTTCTTATACATGTGAGAATAAAACGGATCGTATCATATCATATCATATCATGTCATGTCATGTCATACCATATCATAGCGCCGAACAACGTCGGCTCGCCCACATAGCGCCGAAATACGTCGGCTCGCCCACATATCCCGCATCCGGGATGATATAACGCCAAATTGACCAGGTGGCAATGAAACATGTGTCCCTTCCCATCCCCCATATATCCCCTCCCCCACCCCCCCGTACATATACATATATCATGTAAGTATGCAGGAGAGCCCAAGGAAAATCATGTATCCATCGGAGTGACATAAGGTCGGAAACCTCCGATTACATTATGGAACAATCAGGATCGTCATGTCTCACCTTGAAGGAACAATAATCATAAGGGGAGACTACCAAAGAAGAGTGTCATCAAGGGAAAACATATAACAGAATCATAAGGTATCATTTTATATGCTTGGAGCCTTTAAAGTAGTCATTATCCATAATAGAGTTGAGGAATCAAGAAATGACTTAGCATTTTCATATTGTCATATTCATGGTGAGAACATATCGTCAACATATCCGTCATAGACATTTTCTCATATTTGACGTCATCGTTGTCATTAGGAAATCACATTCATCGTTTAAGTCATAAAAGCTTTCAATCTCTTAAAACTTAGTTTTTGGAAAATATGGCCATCTTGGAAAACATTTACAACTTATTAGAAAGAAATTTTCACTTTAGAATTCTAGACTTGATAGAGTTGCCTACAAAAATTTTGGGACATTCCGACCCACTTATGAAAGTTGCATATATTCAAGCTACTTTTCCAATGAAACATAGAAAGTCTAATTCAATTCTATTGAATGAATAGTGGTCAAATTCAAACTTAGGTTTCTAGAGATAGAGTAGTCCCCGAGGCTCGTATCCAAACCTATTATATCTAGGACATGCCAAAGAAGGAAGAGTAAAGCCTTACATACCTTTTCCGCTTCTTACGCTATTCCAAATTCAAGTTCCAAATCCTCCAAAATCTATAATTTGGTCACATTTACCAAACATTAATTAGAGTCCTTAAGAATCCAAATATTGAATCAACATTTGTCTACGGAAATTTCGGCAGCATTTCCCCTGTAAATGCGCCATCCCCGAGATTCTAACTCGGCCAATTTTAATCAACAACAATCCGGGAATTCAACCCGGCCAAACTATCAATAATACCAACAATTATGCAATTCAATTCAATTCAATTCACATGACTTTCAAAACGATTCAATCAACATATTAATCCATCCAACACCTTCCAACTCCAATAAAACCAATAACAATACATTTCCTTTTCTTCCAAATTCATGAACTCCACACTAACAACATCATATTAACAACACCACACTAACAACATTATCTCATATGCATGCAAGAACAATACATTCAATTTACATAAGCTTCTAAAACAAGTCTCCAACTACTACAATTTCATTAAGATCATTAAGCTTTTACTAGCAACATAAAATCCACAACACAACAACCAAAATCCTAAGTAAAACTTTGCCACCATTCCTTCACAATACAACAATATACACGGCCATACACACAATATACAACTCACGGTCACACCCCTATATCCATATTCTCCATGAATTTCACTCATTTTCATACACTACAACATGTACAAACATCCATAACATATAAAAGAAAATGAATTCTTACCTTTTTCCTTCTACCTCCACACTTAGCTAGAATTATAACTTTTGCAAGAATATGTGTTCTACTTGCTCCAACAACTCTTCCATGTCATAGAGGACCCTTCAATTGGTAGGAATACTTGAAGAAAAATATTTTTCTCCTTCACTCCCTCTTGGCCTTGTTTGGCCGAATTCCAAGAATTCTTTTTTTTCTTTTTCTTTCTTCTTTCTCTCTAAATTCTTGATTCAAAAGATGAACTCCTCTTATATATATATATATATTCTTCCAAATCATGTGAGGGGCACATGCCCTCTCTCTACATTTTTCTAGAATTTTCCTTTTCTTTTCTTTAAATCTTCTTTGAATTAGTCAAAGAAGACTAATTGTCTTCTTGGGCAAACTTTAGTCCATATGTATTCTTCTAATTTATGATTTTCCTCCCATTAAATATGAAATGTCCACATGCCTCCCTTTCTTCCTTCTCCTAGAGTTTTCTTCTCTTTTTCTTGAATTTTTCTTACAAAATAAAAGATGACTCATTGTCTTACCATGTACACTTTGGTCCATATTTTTCCATCACATGGCCAATATGCCCTTTTGGAACCTTCATGAACTCCTTTTGTAAAATTTCCGTTTTGCCCCTCGACTTTCCTCAATATTACCATTTTGCCCTAGCCTTCCACATTATTTTTTTTTTACGGCGCATTTTGCGAATTTCTCTTTTTGCCCTTAGCCTCTCACAATATTTCCATACTAATAATAATCATAAATGATATTCATGACAACTCGTACATTAAAATGATTTGTGGAAATAACCTTGCCTTTAACTTCTCGCAATTATCCCGAATTATCCAAACGTACGAAATACGGGTTATAACATCCTCCCCACCTTTAGAACATTCGTCCTCGAATGTTCAATCGATCTTATAGGGTGTCATAATACTTCGGGAGGGTCCCTTTTTTCGATCGTTCCTCCTCTTTTATACCCATTCCTTATCTTCACCCTATTCTCCTTATACTCATATTCCCGGGTCTTTACACGACTCCTCATTCCGCGTTATAAGTTTCCTAATCCACTACCAACTCCTTCCTATTTCCTTCATGTGTTCACTTGATAGGCCGATATGCTTTAACCTGCGGCTCCCGTGCCAATGAGTTTCCTTCATTCGGACTTGAAGCCCATAATACATTCTCCCCCCCTTTAAGGGGCTCCTTATATGCCGACAGTCCTTTTTATGAAGTCTTTGTTTATACCTTATTCCTCGTCTCTCTTTCCAACTCGCACATAACATATCGAAATTTCTTATCCCAAGTTTTTCTTTTACTTTCTGCCTATGTCATCATTTTGTCACCTTTTCCATACTCTTTCGTCCACTATTCGTCCTTTCAGTTGCTTAACTCACTTACTCATAATTCCTCTTTAACTGCGCGTCTGTGCTGTAGCTGTACGTTCATATTTCGCAAGTGTTCCGCTACTTTTATTCTTAGCACAGAATCCTTACAATTTTCGCTCTCTCTTCATCCTTATTCATCGGGTCTTTAACTATATTTGTGATGCTATAACCGAGCGGTCTCCTATGCACGTTCCCTTCATTTTATTTTATTCCCGCCAAGATCAAATCCTTCAGATTTCACATGAATTCTTATTCCACAGCTTCAACTTCCACTCGGCAATGTCGACCCATTACCTTTATATACCTTTCAACACCGAAGTCTTATAACATTGTCACTAAACTTAGTCATTTCTTCTCTTACTTCACATTTCTTTGTCACGGTTACTATTCCTTTATCCTCACTTGTCGCAATTAGTTCTCGAATTCCATATATTTCTCTCCTGTCTTCTTTTACCCCACTCTATCCCCTTTTCACATGGTTATTTCGAGTCCCTTCCTAAATAGCCTCGTGTTTTGCCGGTAGTTTTTCTCGGGAGCTTCACTTACTGAGGTTTCTTACCTTTCTCTTTCTTCCGTCACTTTGATCCCTTCATGTTCCATCTACTCCCTTTCTTTCTTTTCCAACTATCGTTTCCAATCTCAACCTATAATAAAATGATAACAACTTATTTTGCAATACTTGTACCATTTACTCTTACTGTCACTCGAACTTCGGTACCCTTACTCGATTGATGCCTTTTATACCGTAGCTTCGATTCTTGGGACTCGCATGTCCACCGATACAATCATATGTGGGATATCCTACACCTTCATATATATATATATATATATATATATATATATATATAATACGTCCAAACGCTCCATTCAAGCCTATCCTAATTTCCGGGTCGTGATGCACTTCGTGTCTTCACCGAGCAAGTCTGCCTCGTCTACGCGTCTTCTTATGGTCTCCAACCATCCCATATGCTCTAGTTTCCCTTAGGCTACCCTAACTTCTCATTTGTCTCTTAAGTACGGATATGTAGAATTTCTTGCATACTTCCTGCGGGTCACCCATCGTGAAATTGCTCCCACCGAGCACGCTTAACCCCGAAACTTTGCTTTGGAATTCGATGCCTTAATGCCGATATTTTCGCGTCCGCTCTCCTCGTATGCCCTTTATTGCTCGATCCGGAGAAAGTCGAGGTTCCACGATTTCGAGGCATTTTCGTAACACGTCCTTTCTTTTGCAATTACTATTTTGCCCTTTTCAATTTCCAATGCTCACCTTCCGCCTATGTGTGTGGCTACCTCCTCCGTCCCGGACTTCCGCCATGTTCCCTATAGTAGCGATCACACCTTCGTTGTCATGCCAAACCCATAACCTTTCCGAAACAACACATCTCACTTTTTGCCTATTCACAGTATTTCCTTTCCCCGCTTCTTCCGTCGTACGTGAGGCTTATATAAGGAATTTCTTTTTCCTATGACTTGGCTCTATCGCACGATCTAAGACAGAAAAAAAGCCAACAATCCCTAAATGCCCCGCGACCTCCCATTTATAAATGTGGCCGGCTTCACACTCATAAACGGACTCTCTTGGACACGACTTTGCAGACAACCCTTAGGCCGACACCTGTACGATACCACTTTGTCACACCCCGACTTTACTAGGGTGTGATGGGCACCCGACCCCATATTTGGAGCCGAGCGAACCCGCCGACTCTTATTACATACATACTTTCTTAGGATTCTTAGATTAATCAAAAATAGAATACATGGTAAAACTTCCAAAATCTTTTTGTCGTTTCTCAAATTAAACACAATCTGTAAGCATAAGGACTCTGTAACATAATGTATAATAAAAGCACATCGGCTAGTGGAACCATTTTCAAAACTGACACTCTAGACCCACGACTCTGTCTGCAAAGTCTCTAACTGCAATCAGAAATCCTAGCATACAAGCTCTGACTCGGCTACACTCCAGAGCAAACGGAGCTCGCCAACTACGCTGGAACATCTTCTATGCTAACCTCGCATCATCGGTGTACACGCGCGGCATGAAACGCAGCCCCCGAAGAAGAGGGGTCAGTACGAACAATGTACTGAGTATGTAAAGCTTGAAGAGTAACATAGTAAGAAATGTGCATATGAACAATAACTGCATGGAAACATAGAACATATCATAGGATAACAGAGTAACCTGTGCATAGGAGTGCCCCTGGGGGCGGATGCCATGCATGCTTAGCTTTCCTTTGAAAACATTTCTTGTTCTTATACATGTGAGAATAAAACGGATCGTATCATATCATATCATATCATGTCATGTCATGTCATACCATATCATAGCACCGAACAACGTCGGCTCGCCCACATAGCGCCGAAATACGTCGGCTCGCCCACATATCCCGCGTCGGGATGATATAACGCCACCGACCAGGTGGCAATGAAACATGTGTCCCTTCCCATCCCCCATATATCCCCTCCCCCACCCCCCCGTACATATACATATATCATGTAAGTATGCGGAGAGCCCAAGGAAAATCATGTATCCATCGGAGTGACATAAGGTCGGAAACCTCCGATTACATTATGGAACAATCGGGATCGTCATGTCTCACCTTGAAGGAACAATAATCATAAGGGAGACTACCAAAGAAGAGTGTCATCAAGGGAAAACATATAACAGAATCATAAGGTATCATTTTATATGCTTGGAGCCTTTAAAGTAGTCATTATCCATAATAGAGTTGAGGAATCAAGAAATGACTTAGCATTTTCATATTGTCATATTCATGGTGAGAACATATCGTCAACATATCTGTCATAGACATTTTCTCATATTTGACGTCATCGTTGTCATTAGGAAATCACATTCATCGTTTAAGTCATAAAAGCTTTCAATCTCTTAAAACTTAGTTTTTGGAAAATATGGCCATCTTGGAAAACATTTACAACTTATTAGAAAGAAATTTTCACTTTAGAATTCTAGACTTGATAGAGTTGCCTACAAAAATTTTGGGACATTCCGACCCACTTATGAAAGTTGCATATATTCAAGCTACTTTTCCAATGAAACATAGAAAGTCTAATTCAATTCTATTGAATGAATAGTGGTCAAATTCAAACTTAGGTTTCTAGAGATAGAGTAGTCCCCGAGGCTCGTATCCAAACCTATTATATCTAGGACATGCCAAAGAAGGAAGAGTAAAGCCTTACATACCTTTTCCGCTTCTTACGCTATTCCAAATTCAAGTTCCAAATCCTCCAAAATCTACAATTTGGTCACATTTACCAAACATTAATTAGAGTCCTTAAGAATCCAAATCTAGAATCAACATTTGTCTACGGAAATTTCGGCAAAGATTTCCCACCTTAAATGCGCCATCCCCCGAGATTCTAACTCGGCCAATTTTAATCAACAACAATCCGGAATTCAACCCGGCCAAACTATCAATAATACCAACAATTATGCAATTCAATTCAATTCAATTCACATGACTTTCAAAACGATTCAATCAACATATTAATCCATCCAACACCTTCCAACTCCAATAAAACCAATAACAATACATTTCCTTTTCTTCCAAATTCATGAACTCCACACTAACAACATCATATTAACAACACCACACTAACAACATTATCTCCCATGCATGCAAGAACAATACATTCAATTTACATAAGCTTCTAAAACAAGTCTCCAACTACTACAATTTCATTAAGATCATTAAGCTTTTACTAGCAACATAAAATCCACAACACAACAACCAAAATCCTAAGTAAAACTTTGCCACCATTCCTTCACAATACAACAATATACACGGCCATACACACCAATATACAACTCACGGTCACACCCCTATATCCATATTCGCCATGAATTTCACTCATTTTCATACACTACAACATGTACAAACATCCATAACATATAAAAGAAAATGAATTCTTACCTTTTTCCTTCTACCTCCACACTTAGCTAGAATTATAACTTTTGCAAGAATATGTGTTCTACTTGCTCCAACAACTCTTCCATGTCATAGAGGACCCTTCAATTGGTAGGAATACTTGAAGAAAAATATTTTCTCCTTCACTCCCTCTTGGCCTTGTTTGGCCGAATTCCCCTTCTTCTCTTTTTTTATTTTTCTTTCTTTCTTTCTCTCTAAATTCTTGATTCAAAAGATGAACTCCTCTTATATATATATATATATTCTTCCAAATCATGTGAGGCACATGCCCTCTCTCTACATTTTTCTAGAATTTTCCTTTTCTTTTCTTTAAATCTTCTTTGAATTAGTCAAAGAAGACTAATTGTCTTCTTGGGCAAACTTTAGTCCATATGTTTTCTTCTAATTTATGATTTTCCTCCCATTAAATATGAAATGGCCACATGCCTCCCTTTCTTCCTTCTCTAGAGTTTTCTTCTCTTTTTCTTGAATTTTTCTTACAAAATAAAAGATGACTCATTGTCTTACCATGTACACTTTGGTCCATATTTTTCCATCACATGGCCAATATGCCCTTTTGGAACTTTCATGAACTCCTTTTGTAAAATTCCCGTTTTGCCCCTCGACTTTCCTCAATATTACCATTTTGCCCCTAGCCTTCCAAATAATTTTTTTTTACGGCGCATTTTGCGAATTTCTCTTTTTGCCCTTAGCCTCTCACAATATTTCCATACTAATAATAATCATAAATGATATTCATGACAACTCGTACATTAAAATGATTTGTGGAAATAACCTTGCCTTTAACTTCTCGCAATTATCCCGAATTATCCAAACGTACGAAATACGGGTTATAACATCCTCCCCCCATTTAGAACATTCGTCCTCGAATATTCAACTGATCTTATAGGGTGTCATAATACTTCGGGAGGGTCCCTTTTTCGATCGTTCCTCTCTTTATACCCATTCCTTATCTTCACCCTATTCTCCTTATACTCATATTCTGGGTCTTTACACGAGTCCTCATTCCGCGTTATAAGTTTCCTAATCCACTGCACCAACTCCTTCCTATTTCCTTCATGTATTCACTTGATAGGCCGATATGCTTTAACCTCTGGCTCCAGGCCAATGAGTTTCCTTCATTCGGACTTGAAGCCCATAATACATTCTCCCCCCCTTTAAGGGGCTCCTTATATGCCGACAGTCCTTCTTATGAAGTCTTTGTTTATACCTTATTCCTCGTCTCTCTTTCCAACTCTGCACATAACATATCGAAATTTCTTATCCCAAGTTTTTCTTTTACTTTCTGCCTATGTCATCATTTTGTCACCTTTTCCATACTCTTTCGTCCACTATTCGTCCTTTCAGTTGCTTAACTCACTTACTCATAATTCCTCTTTAACTGCGCGTCCGTGCTTCGTAGCCGTACGTTCATATTTCGCAAGTGTTCGCTACTTTTATTCATAGCACGAATCCTTACAATTTTCGCTCTCTCTTCATCCTTATTCATCGGGTCTTTAACTATATTTGTGATGCTATAACCGAGCGGTCTCCTATGCACGTTCCCTTCATTTTATTTTATTCCCGCTAAGATCAAATCCTTCAGATTTCACATGAATTCTTATTCCACAGCTTCAACTTCCACTCGGCAATGTCGACCCATTACCTTTATATACCTTTCAACACCGAAGTCTTATAACATTGTCACTAAACTTAGTCATTTCTTCTCTTACTTCACATTTCTTTGTCACGGTTACTATTCCTTTATCCTCACTTGTCGCAATTAGTTCTCGAATTCCATATATTTCTCTCATGTCTTCTTTTACCCCACTCTATCCCCTTTTCACATGCTTATTTCGAGTCCCTTCCTAAATAGCCTCGTGTTTTGCCGGTAGTTTTCTCGGGAGCTTCACTTCAGGTTTCTTACCTTTCTCTTTCTTCCGTCACTTTGATCCCTTCATGTTCCATCTACTCCCTTCTTTCTTTTCCAACTATCGTTTCCAATCTCAACCTATAATAAAATGATAACAACTTATTTTGCAATACTTGTACCATTTACTCTTCTTGTCACTCGAACTTCGGTACCCTTTACTCGATTGATGCCTTTTATACCGTAGCTTCGATTCTTGGGACTCGCATGTCCACCGATACAATCATATGTGGGATATCCTACACCTTCATATATATATATATATATATATATATATATATATATACTAGCCCACAAAATACGTCCAAACGCTGTTCTAGCCTATCCTAATTTCCGTGGCCGTGATGCACTTCCTGTCTCTTCACCGAGCAAGTCTGCCTCGTCCTACGCGTCTTCTTATGGTCTCCAACCATACCGCTTATGCTCTAGTTTCCCTTAGGCTACCCTAACTTCTCATTTGTCTCTTAAGTACGGATATGTAGAATTTCTTGCATACTTCCCGAGGGGGTCACCCATCGTGAAATTGCTCCCACCGAGCACGCTTAACCCCGAAACTTTCTTTGAATTCGATGCCTTAATCTTGATATTTTCGCGTCTCGCTTCCTCGTATGCCCTTTATTGCACGATCTGGAGCAAGTCGTGGTTCCACAGACTCCGAGGCATTTTCGTAACACGTCCTTTCTTTTGCAATTACTATTTTGCCCTTTTCAATTTCCAATGCTCACCTTCCGCCTATGTGTATGGCTACCTCCTGTCCTGGACTTCCCGATTCCCTATAGTAGCGATCACACCTTCGTTGTCATGCCAAACCCATAACCTTTCCAAAACAACACATCTCACTTTTTGCCTATTCACAGTATTTCCTTTCCCCGCTTCTTCCGTCGTACGTGAGGCTTATATAAGGAATTTCTTTTTCCTATGACTTGGCTCTATCGCACGATCTAAGACAGAAAAAAAAGCCAACAATCCCTAAATGCCCCGCAGCCTCCTGTTTATAAATGTGGCCGGCTTCACACTCATAAACAGGACTCTACTGGACACGACTTTGCAGACAACCCTTAGACCGACCTGCTCTGATACCACTTTGTCACACCCCGACTTTACTAGGGTGTGATGGGCACCCGACCCCATATTTGGAGCCGAGCGAACCCGCTGACTCTTATTACATACATACTTTCTTAGGATTCTTAGATTAATCAAAAATAGAATACATGGTAAAACTTCCAAAATCTTTTTGTCGTTTCTCAAATTAAACACAATCAGTAAGCATAAGGACTCTGTAACATAATGTATAATAAAAGCACATCGGCTAGTGGAACCATTTTCAAAGCTGACACTCTAGACCCACGACTCTGTCTGCAAAGTCTCTAACTGCAATCAGAAATCCTAGCATACAAGCTCTGACTCGGCTACACTCCAGAGCAAACGGAGCTCGCCAACTACGCTGGAACATCTTCTATGCTAACCTCGCATCATCTGGGTGTACCTGCGCGGCATGAAACGCAGCCCCCGAAGAAGAGGGGTTAGTACGAACAATGTACTGGGTATGTAAAGCATGAATAGTAACATAGTAGGAAATGTACATATGAACAATAACTGCATGGAAACATAGAACATATCATAGGATAACAGAGTAACCTGTGCATAGGAGTGCCCCTGGGGGCGGATGCCATGCATGCTTAGCTTTCCTTTGAAAACATTTCTTGTTCTTATACATGTGAGAATAAAACGGATCGTATCATATCATATCATATCATGTCATGTCATGTCATGTCATACCATATCATAGCGCCGAACAACGTCGGCTCGCCCACATAGCGCCGAAATACGTCGGCTCGCCCACATAGCGCCGAAATACGTCGGCTCGCCCACATATCCCGCGTCCGGGATGATATATGTTACACCTCGCATTTTTTGTACATTCGAATATTCCGAGGTAATGACGGGAAGTAAAGACAAGGCCATTTTCGACTTTGTTTTAGCACGCAAGTTGTGTATGAATTAGGTTGGATGGAAACATTAAGGAAAATTTGGGGCCAAAAGTTAATTATAGGAAGTTGGCCAATTCATGAAATTAAGGACCAAGTGGCCATATAATGTAGGTGGGCCATGGGCCACATGGAATTATAATGCAAGCTTACAAAAGAAGATGAATTAATCATCTTCATCTTTGGATCATCCTAGAGAAATCTAGAAAATTTGGAAAAAAATTTGAGGGAAAATATATGCACATGACCGGCCATGTGCCATGCAATATATATATATATGGCCAAGTCATGAAAGAGGGACCAAATTCATCATTTAACTTCAAGAAAATTCAAGAAGTTTGGAGAGAAAGAAAAGAAGAGAGAGGGGTAACCCTTCGGCCAAGCAGCTGGCCGAAGATGGTCCCTTGAGTTTCATGGTGAAGGATAATTTTCTCCTTGCCTTCCTACTAATTAAAAGGTCCTCTACACCATGGAGTAATTGTTTGGACATGTAGAACACTCTTTCTTGCAACCTATGAAGCTAGCCGAATGGAAGAGGTGGAAGGAAAAGGTGAGGTTCTATCCTCTTTTCTATGTTTTATGGATGTTTTGGACATATTGTAACGTATGGAAATGGATGGAAATCATGAACATGTAGAAATTGGAGTGTGGCCGTGTGTGTGCCTATGTGTGGCCGTGTGGTGTGTGTTGCGTTGGAGTAAAGAATAAATGGTATTCAACATGTTTGTGTGTTGTTGTGATGTGTAGAAAAATGAATGAATCTTATGAAAGTATGTATGTTGAAACTTGGCCGAAAATGGGCTGTTTGTGGTAGGATATAATGGACTCATTCTATATAGTATTTTGCTTATTGATTGTTGTAGATTATGAGATGAAATGAAGGTTGATAACTCAAGTTGAAGTTATAAGTTGTGTGGGCTGATTTGGAGTTTAATGTGATGTTAATATAGTTTCTTGAATTTAGGAAAATATTGTTGAAGATGTATGGAATTGTTGACATAAGTCTATGGATTTGAAAGTAGAAAATGTGTTATGAATGTTTCTTATTGAATTGGAAGGTGATGGGCGAAGTAGTATGTTGATTGAATCGTTTGGAAGTCATATGAATTGAATTGAATCGAATTGAATGTTGTTAGTGCAATTGTTGGCATTGTTGTTGTTGAAATGGGCCGAGTTAGAATCTCGGGGATGGCGCATTTACAGAGGAAATGCTGCCGAAATTTTGGTAGACAAGTGTTATTTTGAGAATTCACCTTTAGATGCTCAAGTTAACATTTGGTAAATGTGACCAATATGTAGATTCTGGCGAACTTGGAGCTTGAATTTGGAGGAGCGTAAGAAGCGGAAAAGGTATGTAAGACTTCACTTTCCTTCTTTGGCATGTCTTAGATATAGTAGGCTTGAACACGGGCCTCGGGGACAATTCCTTTCCCAGAAATCCGAGATTGAAAATAACTACTATTCATTCAGTGAAATTGAATTAGAACTTGCGCGAAATGTTGGAAAAACTTCCTAAGCATCCAGAACCTACACAAATAGGACCCGAATACCCTAAGAACCTCACAAGTGACGTCATGAATTGTAATATACGTAAAACTGATATGCCGCCTCATTAAACTCGAGGTGGGCCCACTATTCCCGAATTCTCTTTTACTGTCCCATTTGACCTATTTTCATTCTATAGCTAAGGAAACTTTTGGATATTATTTCCGACTACTAAATAAGAATTGTTTTAACTAAACCCCTAACCCCAATGCATGATTTTTCCTCACTAAAAGTTTACAAGTGTTTTCCAAAATATTCTTCTTCAAAAAAAAAAACCAAGTTTTACAATATTGAAAGTCTTAGTGAGTAAAGCAACGACTATGATTCTATGATAACTAGGATCCTATGGTGACTATGATTCTATGATACCTATGATCCTATGATGTCAGCTATGCTATGTCTATAACCCGATATGCTATGACATGTTCTATGTTGATAGTCTCGCCTTATGATTATCGTTCCTTCAAGGTGAGACAAAGTGACCATGATTACTCCATAAAGCGATCGGAGGGTTCCGACCTTACGTCACTCCGATAAGTACATGATTTTCTTTGGGCTCCCCTGCATGCTATGATATATATATATATATGTATATGTATAAAAATGTATTTGGGGAAAACTGGGAAAAAGGGCAGAGCGCTATGGGCGCGGGCTATACTCACGCGTGCATGTATCCGTACTTGACTTGATATCATCCCGGACGCGGGATGCCGGACGCGGGATATATATTCACTTGTGGTTAAATGGATCGGCTACCACGCCGGCAAAATATCATATTGTGCTTTCTATATATATGAAAAGAAATATTTTTCAAAGGCAGTTTAGCATGCATGGCATCCGCCCCCAGGGGCACTCAGATACACAGGTTACTCTACTATCGGATGCGATGTTCTATGTACCCATGCAGTTATTGTGTACATGTACAGGTTATTTTCTTGATTTCCCGATACGATATCCTGTTTTATTCATGTTTATATCCCTTACTATGTTATTATTCATGTCTTACATACTCAGTACATTGCTCGTACTGACCCCTCTTCTTCGGGGGGCTGCGTTTCATGCCGCGCAGGTAAACCCAGACGAGCTGAAGCTAGCATAGAAGATGTCCAGCGGAATTGGTAGGCTCCACTTGTCCGGGGTGTCTTTGCCGAGTCACCATAGATATATGTGTGCCATGATGATATGTTCGAAGTTAGAGACTTTGCGGGGACGAGTCGTGGGTTCCGAGAGTCGGTGCCGTACTACGATACAAGTTCTGTATAGTTATATATTTTATTTGATTCTAAGCAACAAAGGAATATTTCAGCAGTCTTGTTATGTATATTTGACATAGAGATTTCAAAAAAAATTGGTACGTAGAAAGAGTCAGTGGGTTCGCCCGGCTCCGGTTACGGGGTCGGGTGCCCATCACACCCTAGTGAGATCGGGGTGTGACAAAGTGGTATCGAGCGGTCGGTCCAAGGGTTGTCTCGCAAAGTCGTGTCCGTAGAGTCCTCGTTTATGGGTGTGAAGCCGGCCACATTTATAAACAAAGGAGGCTACGGGGCATTTAGGAATGGTTGACCTTCTTTCTGTCATTAGATCGTGCGATAGAGCCAAGTCATAGGGAGTAAGATTCATCATATTAATTGTCGATTTCCGTAGGCGCCCGGTATCGGCGGAAAAAGGCGAGAAACGATATGGAAAGTCAGAAAAGGTAAGATTGGACTGATATACTTGTTCTGTTACGTGGAGCCGGGCGCCGGACAGAAATAGCTATACAAGGCGGAAGATGGACATCGTGAATTAAAAAGGGCAAAACGGTCATTGTAGAAGAAAGGACGTATTACGAAGATATCTCGGAAGTTGTAAAGTTTTGATTGGCTTCGGATCGAGTAATAAAGGCCATGAGAAAGTGGACGCAAAGATATCGGCGTTAAGGCACCGGATTTCAAAGAAAGTTTCGAGGTTAAGCGTGCTCAGGCGGGAGCAATTCCATGATGGGTGACCCCCTGGGAAGTATGTCAGAAATTCCATATATTGAGATCTAAGGGACAAACGAGAAGTTAAGAGTAACCTAAGGAAAACCAGAATGTACGGAATGGCTAGAAACCTTAAGAGGTCGCGCGAGACGAGGCAGACTAGCTCGGTAAGGAGGCAAAAAGTGTATTACAACCCGGGGAAGCTGGATAGGCTTGAACAGTGTTTGGAAGTATTTTGTGGGTTAGTTAATAGTAATTATATATATACGTATATATAAAGGTGTAGAATATTCTGAATATGATTGTGTCGGTGGACATGTGAATTCCAGCAACTGAAGTTACGGTACAGAAGGCATTAATCGATGTAAGGGTACCGAGATTTGAGTGACAGCAAGAGCGAATGGTACAAGTGTTGCCAAGTAAGCTGTTATTACTGTAGATTGAGATTGGGAATGAGGATAAGAGACGAAGTATAAACGGATAATGGTATAAGTGCGCCCCAAAAGGGGGGAAGCAGGTGAGAGAAATATAAGGCTAAGATAAAGACAGTCGATACGGTAATATGTTTAATGTGGATGCTTAAATTACAGATGGAACCTCCTTCATGGAAATAAGTCAGTAAGATCGGGAAACCGATAATGAGTGGATAGAAATAGCTTTAAACAGGGAGCTCCCCCGAGGTGCTTATGAGACTCCGGACGACTAAGTGAACATTCGAGGACGAATGTTCTAAAAGGGGGGAAGGATGTTACACCTCGCATTTTTTGTACATTCGAATATTCCGAGGTAATGACGGGAAGTAAAGACAAGGCCATTTTCGACTTTGTTTTAGCACGCAAGTTGTGTATGAATTAGGTTGGATGGAAACATTAAGAAAATTTGGGGCCAAAAGTTAATTATAGGAAGTTGGCCAATTCATGAAATTAAGGACCAAGTGGCCATATAATGTAGGTGGGCCATGGGCCACATGGAATTATAATGCAAGCTTACAAAAAGAAGATGAATTAATCATCTTCGTCTTTGGATCATCCTAGAGAAATCTAGAAAATTTGGAAAAAAAATTGAGGGAAAATATATGCACATGACCGGCCATGTGCCATGCAATATATATATATATGGCCAAGTCATGAAAGAGGACCAAATTCATCATTTAACTTCAAGAAAATTCAAGAAGTTTGGAGAGAAAGAAAAGAAGAGAGAGGGGTAACCCTTCGGCCAAGCAGCTGGCCGAAGATGGTCCCTTGAGTTTCATGGTGAAGGATAATTTTCTCCTTGCCTTCCTACTAATTAAAAGGTCCTCTACACCATGGAGTAATTGTTTGGACATGTAGAACACTCTTTCTTAACCTTTATGAAGCTAGCCGAATGGAAGAGGTGGAAGGAAAAGGTGAGGTTCTATCCTCTTTTCTATGTTTTATGGATGTTTTGGACATGTTGTAACGTATGGAAATGGATGGAAATCATGAACATGTAGAAATTGGAGTGTGGCCGTGTGTGTGCCTATGTGTGGCCGTGTGGTGTGTGTTGCGTTGGAGTAAAGAATAAATGGTATTCAACATGTTTGTGTGTTGTTGTGATGTGTAGAAAAATGAATGAATCTTATGAAAAGTATGTATGTTGAAACTTGGCCGAAAATGGGCTGTTTGTGGTAGGATATAATGGACTCATTCTATATAGTATTTTTGCTTATTGATTGTTGTAGATTATGAGATGAAATGAAGGTTGATAACTCGAAGTTGAAGTTATAAGTTGTGTGGGCTGATTTGAGTTTAATGTGATGTTAATATAGTTTCTTGAATTTAGGAAAATATTGTTGAAGATGTATGGAATTGTTGACATAAGTCTATGGATTTGAAAGTAGAAAATGTGTTATGAATGTTTCTTATTGAATTGGAAGGTGATGGGCGAAGTAGTATGTTGATTGAATCGTTTGGGAGTCATATGAATTGAATTGAATCGAATTGAATGTTGTTAGTGCAATTGTTGGCATTGTTGTTGTTGAAATGGGCGAGTTAGAATCTCGGGGATGGCGCATTCTGAGAGGAAATCTTTGCCAAAATTTTGGTAGACAAGTGTTATTTTGAGAGTTCACCTTTAGATGCTCAAGTTAACATTTGGTAAATGTGACCAATATGTAGATTAAGCGAACTTGGAGCTTGAATTTGGAGGAGCGTAAGAAGCGGAAAAGGTATGTAAGACTTCAACTTTCCTTCTTTGGCATGTCTTAGATATAGTAGGCTTGAACACGGGCCTC